>NW_010513054.1:0-200 GCF_000687285.1 Phaethon lepturus
CCAGGGAAGGGCCACCCCGCTCCTCCCCGGGCTGGGAGGTGGGGAAGGACCTTTCTTCTTCCCTTCCCCCCTCCCCGCTCCCCCACCGCACGGGCAGCCCCCGCATCTCCGCGCGATGCGTCCCCGGTCCCCGGCGGGGCTGGAGCACGGCGCCGGGGCAACCCGATGTAACTTTCACGCTTTAGAACTTAACGGCCTTG
>NW_010513054.1:548-1411 GCF_000687285.1 Phaethon lepturus
CACGGCGCAGGGGTAACCCGATGTAATTTCCACGCTTTAGACACTAACGTCTTTGTCTGGCTTCTTCCTCGCCATTTAAACATGTCAGCAGTTCCCAGCACGGATTCCTGCGCCGTGAGTTCACCCCCAGCAAGCATCCAAACTGCAAGTCGGGGCTGCTGGCTCTTCCCCGCCTGTCTGCGAAGCGTTACTGGAACAGGGGCCGGTTCTCCAAACACGAGGAAGAGATTACTTGGGCTTTCTGGAAGGCTCCGTCCCATGCCGGAAGGCTCCCTCCCATGCCTTCAGAGTGGAGCAAATGAGGATAATTTATCTGTGGGCTTCCGGCTGAACCCAGTAGCTCGGAGCGGCCATGACTACGCCGTCTCTTTGTCCCAGCTCCTGCAAGAAGGCGTTTTCCCATTGTCGCCGTTGTATATTTTTTGCCCGTTTCGTTTGCGCCGTCGCCTTCTGGGGCCGAGATAAGAGGCCGACCCCCTGCCTTTTACTGGCGGCGTGTTCCCTAGAACAATCCAGGGAAGAACTCTCACAGGAAAGAGCCCTCGAAGGAGGCTGTCGTACGTCTGATGCAGCCCTCGTTACAGTCATGTAAATAGTTCTGTGCAATCCGTCTGGCGAGAAACACAACGTGTTAGAAGGGAATTGTTCTCTAAAACGCCGTTACGGGTGGGCCAAAGCAGGCGGATCGGCCCCGCGCGGGTTGCCAGCTTAATGGACAAAGCAGCTGCCTTTCGGCGGGGAACAAAAGCCTACGCGCGCTCGTGCGAGCGTCCCGTGTTCCTCCAGGGAGCTGGAGTTGAGTTTTGTGGCCGGGTAGAAATCCCGGGGGGGGCGGGGCTCCCTTCCCCGCTCCGCCTTGGCGC
>NW_010513054.1:1470-6134 GCF_000687285.1 Phaethon lepturus
GAGACAAGGCAGTGCGGGTGGCTGGGCCCTCTGCAGCAGGAGCGGCCAGCTGGAACAGCACTGTAACGCCATCCGCTTTAGTGAAGCTCCTCGTGATTTTTGAGCATAGGGTTGAGGCTCAGCGGCTCCGGCTTGGCACAGGGCAGTGGGAAAAGAGCAGATTCTCTGTTTGCTTCCATCCTGCGCTGGCTCCAGTGCCTCCTCCCATGTCCAAAGCAACCACATGCTGCCTGAAGTGACTTTACAGACAGTAACAGCTTAAAACATTGCATTCACCTTTGTGATTTCCCCCCCCCTCCCCCTCCCCCTTAGAGCAAATCATGGCGGAAGATCAAGAATATGGTGCACTGGTCCCCTTTTGTGATGTCTTTCAAGAAGAAGTACCCTTGGATCCAGCTAGCGGGACATGCAGGTACAGAGCATGGGGAGGGGCAGGGCGGTGGAAAGGCTCTTCATTATCGCGGGTTAATGAGCTTTGCTGGCCAGAATTGCATCTGACTGCCGCATGAATGTCAGATTTCAGCTCCCACACCTCCAGCCCAGGAGGGTGACTTACCTAAACGCTAGGGAGGGTGACGTGGAGGTGCAGTGCTGCGTGCTTTCAGGCTCCCAGGGCCCGCGGGCATTACCGTGCGCTGCGTCACGCTTTCCTCTCAAGCAGCTGAGTCCTTTGGGTGAGACCCAAGCCCTCTTGCTGATCCACAGCAAAGCCAGCGACAGTTGCCCAGAACAAAGATGCCCCATGCGTGAGCACAGAGACAAAGCCACGAGGTGTGAACCTACCATGAAGTACACAGAGGCTGTGAAGCGAACGTGTTGGGTGCTGCAGGGCAGGTCTCTGCTGCTTAAGGTGTGACATTGCCGGTCATAAACCTCTGACAACTCTATGTGTATCTGGCAGCCCAAGCTTCTAAGTCACAGCCTGCCGGTACTTCTTTCAGGTGCAGGTGTAAACGGAGATGCCTCCAAGGTGTTGGGCTGCCCTTTTTGTTTTGGGAAGGCAGAGCATCATCCCCCACCCAAAGCATGTGCCACGTTGTCCCTTCTCACCCTCAGGTAGTTTCAAGGCAGCGGCCAATGGCAGGATACTGAAGAAGCACTGTGAATCGGAGCAGCGCTGCCTCGACCGCCTGATGAACGATGTCCTGAAGCCCTATGTTCCTGCCTACCACGGCGACGTTGTGAAGGACGGGGAGCGATACAATCAGATGGAAGATCTGCTGGCTGAATTTGACTGCCCCTGCGTTATGGACTGCAAAATGGGGGTCAGGTGAGTGGCTTTGGAGACTTTGTTTGAGTTTTAAGATGGGTTACTCAAAGCAAATGCATCTCCTGGGTAGAACCCTCTGAAACACACAGATGGCTATGGAGAAGCTTGGGTACGGGAGGGACACACCAGGCTCATTCCTCCTCTGCTTGTTGACCATCCCATGTGCTCAGAAAGTGGTTTGGTGCAGTGGAGGGGACGGCTCGCTGTTTGGGCTCGAGTACGCCAGAATGGCACGGCAGCTTTTAGGAGGATGGTAACCTGCCTCTCTCTGCTGCAGGAGGACGCAGCTGAGGGGCAGGGAGCAGAAGGTGTGGGAGATCCTGCCCAGGGTGCCAGAAGGGTGAAAAATAGACACTTGAATGGTACAGCTTCGTTGGGCAAGAGACTTTCCTCTGCTCACCCTTTGTTCCCACGCAGACTTGCGGGATAAAACGTGTGTGCTAAGTGGTTTAGTGCCTTTCATGCAAAGTTCTTGAAACGTTTCCTAACAGATGAGCAACATTACCCGTGTCCTCCTTGAGAACCATCTACAGATACGCCAAGATCCCAGGCTGCAGCCACTTGGCCAGCAGCAGTTTTTGAGCTAGCAAGGCCACAGCTGACAAGGGTGTCCCAGAGCGAGCGTGAGCAGGGCTGGTGACCCCAGGGAGCTGCCTGTTCTGCAGCAGCCTCTGGCCACAGCTCGGCTCTGGGTCAGCTGCCGGCTGGCAGCAGGGCGGCTTGAGACCCCCCTCTCTGGCTAAGGCGCAGCCCAGACGCGGTGGAGACGCTTGCGCTGCTGGAAAAGCTGATGGGTTCTGTGGGAGGGAGGAATCTTTTTTTTTTTTTTTTTTCCCCTATATAGATGTGAAACTCGAACTGGCGTGTCGGGCTGTCGGCAGGGAAGAGGCGAGGAATACTTTCCACCGGAGGGGTGGAGAGGAGGGCAGGGGCCCCAGCTGGCATGCACCATGCTGCCGCGGGAAGGAGACGGGACCCACTCCGGACCCAGGGATGACAGCCACCAGAAGTGGTGCTGCCCAGGTGCTCCTGCAGCCGTCTGTGGGAGGAGGAAAGCGTCCCACGCACAAATCACAGGTCGGGCGATTTGTGCACCTGGGTTTTTGGAGCTAAGACGGGCAGAGCAGGCAAGGGGGCAAATATACCGGGCAGCAGCATCATTAAGTAAAATGGTGCTGCGGGAGGAGCTGGCGAGGGAAGGTGAATTGGGCTAATGCTGGGGAGTGGGGCATCCCCACGGCTGGGCAGCAGGGGCTCTGGCCCATAAACTAACCCTCAGTGCTAGTAATCCTGTCCTCTGAGCCAGCAGCTTGCTGCTAGGCAGACACAGGCTTGGGTTTCCCCTGCCAACCTAGCTTCAGGATGCGGCGGCCTCCTCCAGTTGCCCCTGAACAAAGCTTTGTCCTAGTTAAGCCCTGGTGGTGGTTCAAGCCTGGAGTGATGCAGGGGGACCAAACCGCAGACACAGACAATCTGTCGTTCTCATCAAAAGGAAATCTAGCTTTCTGAGCGGCGTGAGCAGCACTTCCGAGCACACAGCTGCTTTATTCTGCTATTTTATTCCATCTGCCCAAATGTCATGGGTTTAGTGATCTCAGCTGAAGCCCTTCATTGCTTTTATCTGCAGTGTTTTTCAAAGGGGCTGATGCCCTGGGGATGTCTGCTCAGCGATCATATGCCTGCCCTGAGAAAAAACACCAGCTTGCCTTGCTAAGCCTGTGGGAAACACAGGAGCATCGTCCCACATCGTCTGCCTAGCATCCTCCCTGTGCATTTTGCTTGGTTCTGGAGGTGGACCGCACGCTCGGTGCCAGGATTTGGGCACAAGTGACATCATGGTTAGAGAGCACAGCCCCTTTGCAGAGCTGGGCATGGCTAGTGGAAGGGGAAGAGCAGTTTGGATTTGGGGGGAAGGAGGCGAAAGGTAGCGTCATTCCTGTGTCGTTTTGCTGGGGCACCTCACCTGGCTTGGCAA
Organism: Phaethon lepturus; assembly: GCF_000687285.1. NCBI lineage: Eukaryota > Metazoa > Chordata > Aves > Phaethontiformes > Phaethontidae > Phaethon > Phaethon lepturus. The sequence goes on from NW_010513054.1 coordinate 4,716, forward strand.
TTTTTTGGAGAGAGGCTGGGCACTTGCCAGGCTGAGCTGGGACAGGTTTGGGTGCTGCAGGAGGAGTTACCTAGTGGTTTATTACAGCTGCAAGAAGTATTATTTTGTGGATGATGGTTTTCTACATGCCGAAGCGCAGAAGTTCTCCATCAGCGTGCTCTAGCACAGGGTGGTTCTCCTCTGAAAGATACATAAAACCAAGGTCTTTGCATGCTCCTCTGCATACTCCATCCTTCTTCCCCTATCCCAGCTGCACCTCATGGTCCCGGGGGTGGTGGTAAGCACCTGGCCAAGGCTGCATCCCTTCCTCTCCTCCATCCGGTACAGGAAACTCTTGCTTCCACTTAAAACAGACCCGTTACCGGGCAAAATCATCATCAGCAAGACAGCCCTGTGTGAAAACACCCTGTTTAGCAGCTGGTGAGGGCTGACCCTTGCGGTGCACAGGGTGAGGGGAATGGGAAAGTGCAGGAAAAGCAGAGGAGCGGCTTTGGCAGCAGCCACCCACCTTGGCCAGACCTCAGAGGGAGCAGCAGATGCTGCTAATGCCAAGGGCTGGGGCATGGCAAACCCTCTCCCACCTTCAACCCAGCTGGTTCCTGGAGCATGTGGGCAGTTTCCTGGGCATATTTTGAAAGCCATGTTTAGTTTGGGAGAATCACTGTTCAGGTGTGCTGAGGGACAGGCCAGCCAGGACCAAGGGGTGGTGGCGGCAGCACCATGAGCACCCCTGAGACATGATCTCCTTATTGCCAAACGGGTTGTGGTTCCCTGATGAGCTGAGAAGATATCAGGTGTTGATGATGGAGTGCTAATTAAATCAGGATCAACTCACCTGCAATGAGGCTTGCTTCGTTATTTCCCGTGCTGCTCTACTCTCTGGGGATCAGCTATCCTGGATAGGCTTGATTTCTGGGGCAAGGGCTGCCTGTGGGTATGTGGCACCTCATGTGGTGACCTTATGGTCCTGCTAATGTCCCTCTTTCACTCCTTGCTAGGACGTACTTGGAGGAGGAGCTGATAAAGGCCCGGAAGAAGCCGAGCCTGAGGAAGGACATGTACCAGAAGATGGTTGAGGTGGACCCTGATGCCCCCACTGAGGAGGAGAACGTGCTGCGTGCAGTAACCAAGCCCCGCTACATGCAATGGAGGGAGACCATCAGTTCGACCGCCACACTGGGCTTCAGGATCGAGGGGATAAAGGTGAGGCTGCTCTAGGTGTGCAGAGGAGGGGGAACAGCTGCTGGAGCCTTCAGTAACCAAACTCGGTCACGCGCACACAGAGACACACAGAGCAGGATGGTGGCGAGACCGTGTCACATCAGGACGTCTCCAGGCCCTGCAGGCAAACCACCCTCGCCAGGCACCTGGCCTGGGGCAGAGCCGCTCTGGGGGAGGAGCGGCTGGAGAGCTGCCCGG
>NW_010513055.1:0-1717 GCF_000687285.1 Phaethon lepturus
TGTGGAGAGCCACATCTGGACCGTATTTCTGGGAATCCGTGGAGCTGAGCTCTGTGTTCTCACTCAATTACAGCGGCACGCTTGTCAGCAATTTCTTGTTTTTGTTTCCCGCGACTTTCCAAGCTTGGCTGTCTTAAAAAAAAACAAAACAAAACCAACAAAGACTCCAAAGCACATGACATGGATCTGAAGTGCACCAGGAATGGACTCTTTTCTGGGCAGGAATGACTACACTTCTGCTGTAGTGGTGTGTGTGCAGGGCGAATGGGCTTCCTGGAGAGGTGGCCGATGCCCCAAGCCTGTCGGTGTTCGAGGCATTTAGACAATGTTCTTAATAATTTGCCTTAACTGTTGGTCAGCCCTGAAGTGGCCAGGCAGTAGGACAAGAGGAAATGGCCTCAAGTTGTGCCAGGGGAGGTTTAGATTGGATATTAGGAAAATTTCTTCACCAAGTGGGTTGTCAAGCGTTGGCACAGGCTGCCCAGGGAAGAGGTTGAGTCACCATCTCTGGAGGTGTTTAAAAGATGTGAAGATGTGGTGCTTAGGGGCATGGTTTAGTGGTGGACTTGGCAGTGCTGGGTTAATGGTCGTACTGGATGATCTTAAAGGTCTTTTCCAACCTAAATGATTCTGTGATCACTGTAGGTCCCTTCCAACTGAAATATTCCACTCTGTTCCTGCTGTGGATAAGGGATGCTCAGTGACCTGTTTGTGGGGCAGAGCCCAGGAGCACCTTCAGACCTTTTGGGGCAAAAGTGGCCAGAGTGATGCAGAATCCACCCCCCAACAGCCTGGTCCCTGCATCTGCTCTGCATCACCCTCCTGGTGCGGGCACTGGAGATGGGAGATGAGGGGAGCAGACACCAGGCTTCTACCCAACGGTCCTGGCGGTTTAGTGAAATACATAGTGGCCTTCACAGTCGTTTTGCAACACAAAATGAAGGTCCTCCTCCAGTAATCTGTGCATAAAATCACATAATTAACTCTGATACTTTGAGGTGGGAACTTTAAATTCATTTAGTGGCAGGTGGAAAAGCATACTCAGAGGACTGCCAACATCGGCAGTTTTCACTGCCCTGATATATGTCACAGCTTTTAAAGAATTCCATTTGTTATCAACACCATCAACGCCAACATGTACGTTTAAAACAGACTAGTGCGGAATTGCTTTTTTTTAATTTATTTATTGAACCAAAGTGATCACAGTTAGAGATTTCCTTGTTTTGGAAAGGAACTGTTGAACCAACTGAGATTGTCACTCTCCGTCTCTCATTCTATAAGGCTTCATTTCATCACCTTCTCCAAAGGTCTCATAAATGTCACAGAGCAATGATTGTCAGTGTTGGAGCTTAATTTCCACCCGCGAATCCGACTCCTGTTGATACACTCTGTTGGAATGAGTGCTGCGGAGTCATCGAATCTGGCTTTTGCCAGCGCATTATCTTTGCGCGTGGGCATTGGCTCAAACCCCATTTATCAATGCAAGATCACGATCGCTTGGCTCCAACCGAGAGAAAATCCCTCCTGGCCTGAAAACCTTGGCAGCAGGTTGGCAGAGCAGGCAGCTTTCAGCCCTGCTCCTTGTCGAGGCTTGGCTCCGCTGCCGTCAGTCCTTCACTGGAAAGCTTGTGCCCGGTTAGCGGTGTCAGCCAAAACATCGATGTGCCCTGATTTCTAGGGCTTTTTCTAAGCATTTGGCATGAATGTGTCTCCTGCT
>NW_010513055.1:1748-5905 GCF_000687285.1 Phaethon lepturus
AGGCATCTTTTCTTTGCTTGTACAGTGACGAGCATCTCCAGTGCAGACTTGGATCAGTGATCTTGTTCTTCAGGAGGGCTGGCAGGAGACCAGGCTACCCAAAATATTTCCCAGCCCCACTGAGCAGGTACCAGGAGCATTTTCCTCTGCCTGGGAGGAAATTCAAGAGCAGACCTTGCTGGCAAGAAAGATCTAGCCTGCTGCTGTAACAAGATCATTTGGGCATTTTCCTTCAGGTGATGCTACTCAAGGCTACCTTAGGCAGGTCAAAGCAAGAATCTGTCACGGCAGCTGGTGGGAGCTCATGGGTGCTGCTTTGCTGCTGGGGTGGAACAACTGCTGTTCTGCCGTTCTTCTTGGCACAGCTGCAAATCAGCACGTCCCATCCTCATTCCCAAATTTTTGTCTTCCTTGGAGCACCATCGTCAACAGAGCAGGCTTCTTCTTCAAGGCTAACCATGTCCTGAGCCTGATAAAAAGCCCCTGTTGGTGAGGACCCTCTCGCTGGCAACAAGGGATGCAGCAAACTGCTGTGAGACCCCCCATGTTCACGGCCTGGCCATCGATGAGTTCTGTGGTGTCAGCACCTCCTGGGCTGGAGGAGCCGTGCTGGGAACCTCACGCTTAAAGCCTACTGGTCGAGCTATCATTTGTGAACTTGTTTTTTGAATATATGAATATTTTTGCTCTCCACTCTCCTGGGCTGGAAGAGCCGTGCTGGGAACCTCACGCCTAAAGCCTACTGGTCGAGCTGTCATTTGTGAACTTGATTTTTGAATATATGAATATTTTTGCTCTCCACAGTACCCTGCCCAGCAAATTCCACAATTTAGCGATGGGTCTGTCCTTTGGTCACTCTTAAACCGGACACCTGATAACTCCTCCAGCTGCCTCTCACTTCTTGCCTTGTGAGAAACCCCAAATCACGTCTCCGCACCTCTGGTGTCCCCTTGCTGGTCTCTGCCATGTGATAGTCCTGGTCTTTACAGTGTCTCCTGTCTGCACGCCTCTGTGCCTCGGTCATTTCCAAACCACATGTGGACTATTTCACCCTGTGCCTCCTCTCCCAAGTTGTGGAGAGACATCTGCGAAGGAAAAAACAAGGCTCTCCTGCAATATTTATCACACAGGAAGGTTCAGCATCTGTTGCCTCCTTTGAAGCTCCCCAGGACCAGCGTTCAGCCGCTTTTCCAGGTCACCTGTGCGACTTCAGAGCTGGTGCTCTGCTGAGTTTCACGGCTGCCCAAAGAGAGGGTGACACCAGCACCTCTGAGAGCCCCTCTGCATCCCGGGGCTGTCCCGTGGTACATGTGATGTGGTGGGGGTGCAAAAAAGTGTCAATGGGGGTAGACTTCTCTACTGTGAGTTATTTTTTTCTTCATCTGCCTTACAAAAATCCTCACCCAAAACCCTCACAAATTCTGGGGTTTGAAGCCTCCCTTGTTGCCTCTTCCTTCCTGTTTGTGGTTTCTGCACAGGGCTGGCTTTCCACTGCTCGCACGGCTCTGGGGAGCGTAAGCTGCAGCAGTCGCTGCCAGTAATGGATGAAAACCAGCCTCAGATCTCTCGCTGATGGGTCTATTTGTCGTTTCCCTCAATACTTCTAATCTCCTTCTTCTAACCTCATTAGAGCTCCACCCCTCCATCCCAAGTTAATCTGTCCTGTGTCATCTGCCCGCTCTTGCCATGCAATTATTTTCCTCAAGGCTGAAGAAAGCAGCACCTGACAGGAATCCTTTCCCATCTGGGTACCTGCAGACCTTCAACAGTGAACCCAAAAAAGTGCTGTCAGATGGAGCTTCTGGAGCCTTGTTTTATCAGAAAAGTTTTCTGGCTTGCAAGCGCTGCTGTCTCTGACCGCCCAAATCCACCCCAATGCTTCAGCATCCTATGGGATTGCTCAACAGGGCTGGAGCTTGATTTCAGAGAAGGTCTCCTACCCTCAGGCATCCCACCCAGCTCTGCAGCATCCTACAGGGCACCTGCATCCACCATGGGGATGAATGGGGTGCCCCATGGAAATGGCTGAGGCTCTGATGGGTACTCCAACTTTGCATCCAACTGGTTGAGCAACCAAAGGTGTTTTTGTGCTTGCGGCTGACTGGCCGCATCTCAGGTTTTGCCCTCTCCCATTTGCCGGTCTTGGGGCTGCTCTGAATTGCAAATCCTGCTCCCAGGTCCCGATCCTGGCTTGTTCATGGCCCCAGGGACCGGGAGGTGTTCAAATACAGCCCAGGAGGAGAGTCATAGCATGGGGAGAGGAGAGCGGTGAACGTGGCTGGAAACATAACGCCCTGCTTTTAGCTGATAGACCACGGCCGTGAGTTGAGCTATGTGTGATACATCACCATCTCCCCCTGAAGCTGGATGTGATTAAGACAGCATTTTCCTTAAAAACGCGTGCCAAGCAGGGGTGTCCGAGGCAGGAGGCACGGCCTTGCCCGGCAACCACAGGCCAGCCACTCCAGGCTCCTCACCCTTGAGTTTGGCATTGCTGGGCTTTTTGGGTAATTTTCAAAGTCTGAGGATGATTAGCTGGAAGGGACTGCTACCAGCCCTGGGAAATTGTCTCGGACATGATGGCTAAATGGGGAGGAAGAGGAGGAGGGGCTGCCCTTCCCACGCAGCCGGGGACACAGCACTCCTCAACTCCCAGTTCGAGCGCGCTGCGCGTGGGGGATGCTCTTTCAGGATGCTCGCCAGCTCGCTGGCTGGCCATCGTGCGAGTGTGGCTCGGCAACCTCCAGGAGCGCCGAGGTGTGGGAGGAAAGAGCTTCGGCCCGATAAATTTTCTCCCTCCGTAGGCAGTGTCACCTTGGGGCTGGCGGGCGGCAGCAGAGGGAGAGCTGGGCTGTAAATCACCGGTTCCCGGTGTCTCGGGTCCGTCAGCGGTGAGTCAGAGCGGCCGCAGATGACACCGCTCTGGTTGCTCACCATGTCCGTGGCCAGGATTTACAAGTGCAGGGGCCAGAGGTTGAGTAAAGAGCTGAACGGAGCCCGACTGCTCTGCTAACTGGGAAGGCTGCAGCGCTGGGAGGAGCTGGGGGGGATGCGGTGTCCCCCGCGGCGGAGGTGCAGGTGCCGCTGCACAAGGACCAGGCACGGCTTTGCTGGCACAGCTTTGCTCTGAAGGAACCAAATGAGGTGGAGATGATGAAAAAAAGAGGGGAAGAAAAGGAAAATTCCATCTTTGAAACGATCCTGAAAATAACTGATGTTTTTTCTTTCCTCCTGTTCTCATTGCCTCCTTGTACTCCCAGACGTGCGGGGTGGGGAGGTCTTGTAGGGTCCCATGGGTCTGGGCAGTCTGTGCTTTGAGGACGAGGAGTTGATGGTAAGAGCAGGAGCACAGGGAGGGGAGATCCCACTGCAGACTCCTGGGGGATTCATTCGGCCATTGACTCTCTGCCCATAAAATGGGCACAACAGGATGGTTTGGGCTTCCTGGTGGTTTGCCAGGATAAATTCTTTACACATGATGAAGTTTTCAGTGTCTTCTGTAACACTGGTTGGTGCAGAGAGCTGGCACTTGCTGCAGTCAACAGGGTGAGGAGCATCTCTGCTGGTGCTGCACCAGATCCTGCATGTGGTCTTGAGGGGGGGTCTGGTGTCCTGAGCCCACAGACCTCTCCTGGGGACCCACGGCTCTTCTGACATGCCGCGTCTCCTCTCCGAGGCTTGAGCTGTTGAGCAGATACATCAGTCAGGAATGCAAAGGGGATGGGGAAAGCGGCTTCCCCGCAGGTCGGAGGGGTTTCGGTGTGGACCGTCAGGCTGCACAGACCCGGGGGCGAGGAGGCGGGCGAAAACAGACCCCCACACGCAGCCCACCCCCTTCTCCAGGAGCAACTCGGATGTCTCAAGCTCCTGCCCGGGAGGTGCGGGGCTGGGCACCGCTCGCCCCACCAGACCCCGGCGTATCTGCAGCGAGGGCCGGGGATCGTTTTAAGCCCTTGTTGATAGCCGTCTGGTTTAGCTGTAAAGCCCAGCGAGGAAAACGGAGCCAAGCTGGCCTGGAAACAAGATGCAGCGAGTCTCACAGCGGAGTCCCAAAAATCCTCGGATCCGTACCAGGGTGAGCCCTGCCTGGGCTCAGATGAGGTGACCTCCGGCTCGTCCTCAGCTGGGGAGCTCTCGCTGCGCGGCGGGGGGGGGGG
>NW_010513055.1:5936-8480 GCF_000687285.1 Phaethon lepturus
GCGGCGGGGGGGGGCATGTCTGTGTGTGGTGGTGCCGGGCTGCTGTGTGCCCTCTCTTAAGTTATTAATAAAAATTCACAAATGCATCGAGATCAATGCCGGTGCCCGCTTGGCTCATCAATACTTCAGTGCTCTCTCCTCACCAGTCTCTTTGAAGGGATTATTTTAATATGAACATCGCTCCTCACACGCGTGTAATGAGGGGTCAGGCCGGATCCCGCATGCTTCGTGTCTGCAAATAACGTGTCTGCAGCTGTGCTCCCCCCTCGCCACATCCTTGTGGGTCTGGCAGAAGATTCCTCTGTAGCTCCTGGACACCCGTGGTGCATCCCGGCCCCACGCTGCATCAGCTGCTGTGCCCGGAGAAATGCCATGCACTGAGGACAGCATCTCTGTCCCGGGGCCATGGGACCAGCGAAGACCCCAGGCCACCTCGCCCCGCAGACAGATGCCCGTTTCCTAATGGGTGGGATGCTCTTGGGGAAGGTGAGGATGAACCTTTCCATTTTAGCCCAAGCCAGCTGTTGGATTTGGCTCAGATTGGGATGGCAGTGGTGGTTTGGTTGGGTTGATCTCTTTGGAAACCTTCTCTGCCGAGAAGGTCCTTCTTCCTCCATCTGCTCCCGTGGAGGATGCACTCATCCTGCTGCCCAACGGGAGCTTGCCCCGAGTTGCCTGCTGATCCCGTGCCAGCCCCACAGGCCACCGGGCATGGAGCAAGCAGAGCCCTGCTCCCGGCGCTGGTGGGTTTTGGGATGGGGTCTCGTGGCAGTGAGGCTTCTGGGAGAGCTGGAGTTACTGGTGGTATGCTGCGTTCCGGCAGCGCTGGGGTTGGGCTCCGGGGGGGGCTGGGATGGTGGCCATGGGCCAGAGCAAGTGGCTTTTTTCCTTCTTTCCATTAAAAGCTGGAGGGCTGGGGCTTGGGTTTGCTTATTTTTCTCATCCTTGTTTAGAAACTTTTGTAATAAGAGCTCTGCTGATGTTTGAAAGGCAGGTTTCCCCTTTCCAAGTGACTGCTCATCTCAAGAAGGAGACTCAAAGGTTCAGGAGGAGGATGAGGGAACCCTGTGTGATTTTTTTTTTTTAATTCCCTCCCCATAGACATCCTCTTCAGCCGTACCTGCTCATTGTGGAGGGGCTAGAGCAGCCCGGCTGTGGGAAATCGCCACGGCACCATCATTTTATGGAAACAGCGATGTCGCTCCTGTACAATGATTCGGGAAAAAAGGGTAGCTCACGGGGAGCTGATCACAGGTACCCCACGGCACGACAGGGAAGCGTGACCCAGCCTTGGCGCAGGCGATGCAGCGAGCGTTGGTGCACGGGAGTCACGGGGAGCTGAGCTCAAAGCCATGACCGAGCCAAGCTTTCCCGGCCAGATGTGGTTTTCGATAAAGGAACTGGGCAATTATTGCTCCATAGCTCCACAGAGAGTACGCGAATCGTTATCAAATGATTGTTAAATCATTATTAAATGCGAAGTCTGCGAAGGCGTGGGGAAGAATCCACCCCAAGCGGCTCAGCACCAGCACCAAGGACCACGTTACGTGGCGATGTGCAAGAGAGTTTGGACCCTGAGGAGGGGTGTCACGAACAGAAGGGCTGTTTCTGCTCCTGGGCACCCAGCGTTTTTGGGGAAAACTAACTTTGAGGAGATGCTTGCCCTGCCAGCGTGCAAAATAGGATGTGATGAAGCTTGGACTCAATCTTAAGGGTCTTTTCCAACCTAAATGATTCTATGAGTCCCATCTGTCTTGCCAAAGCACTGCAGCCCTCTGCCTTTTGGGGGCTTATGGCTGAAGGAGGAGGGAAGACTTGACGTGACACTGGTCGATGATTTTATCTGCTTGCTGGTGTTACCTGCTCACAGATGAGGCAGCCCTAGCGTGGGGCTTAAGTTGGAGAAATGGTGCCGGCAGACCATCGCCATGTCCTCCACTGCCATCCCACGATTTCCAGCTAGCTGGCGTCCGCGCAGACGCAATGCACAAACCCCGCGGTGAGGGTGCCAGTGGTAAGCCTGTCCTGATTTCCTTTTTCTCCCAAAAGCACTGTGAATAGTAAAGTCAATAAATAAGCCGAAATATCCTCGAGGAACTGTCGACCAGGCTGGAGTGGGGCACGGGCGCCAGCCTTCCCTCCCGGCTGCAGCCTTCACCCGGAGCAGACCGACTCTCTGAGGGCGCACGAGCCACCAGCAGAGAATTAATTGGGCAAATTACGAAGCATTTTGGTCTCTCTGAGCAAATTATGGTTCATCAAGGAAAACTTTCCGGAAACTTCTTTCCCACGGCACTGCTGCAGGGCTGGTTGGCATGTAGGTGTGAGCCGAGAGCTGAGGGATACCTAAAGCGTGTTTTGGGGGGCCCCTCTCATTAAGGGTGGTGTTGAGGTCAGCCCTCCTGGTGGGCTTATCTGAGCACGGACCAGGGGCTCTTGTGGCCCCACGGAGGAGATGGCCCCCACGGAGGAGAGCACGGAGAGGGTCTGCAGGCGTGTGCAAGCCAGAGGACGGACCCCCTCCGGCGCCGTGGGGCTGGGGAA
>NW_010513056.1:0-1264 GCF_000687285.1 Phaethon lepturus
CGGCGGCAGCCGTGTGGATCAGCGTCTGTCTTCACATTGCCGACGCCACCAGAAACGGGCTTCCCGCTTGCTCTCTGTTCCAGCGCGTGAATAGTTACTGCCGCGTCTCTTCTGATGGTAACTGGCCGCGCTGAGGAGGAGAATATGGACGTCACCTCTGGAAGCGGGTATGAGGCTTGAAAACGGCTGTTGGCCTTTAAATGCAGAAAAAAACAAGTGCAGGCTTTCAGCGCACATTAATTTAAAATGTAATTTTCATCCTCTGCCTAGGACTCACGTGGGATTTCTGCTATTAAATATTAAATACCAAGACCTTTATGCAATGAGGCAGCTTTATTGAATAAAATTATATCAAACAACGAAATCACAACCTTTGCAGATATTAACCATATAACAGGTTTCAGAAACTACTGCGGTGTCAGCACCCAGAGGAGAAGCGTCTCACCTGGAGAACTCCTGGCCCAAGGATGAGCGGACAACTGCACGCTGAGCGCAGGGGAGCTCATTCTTACAGCCACACCACGCTGACGTCTATCACTCTTCACGTAGGCAAGGCTTTCACATAAAATAAGGTGTTTCTGAAGTTCAGCTCATTTTCCAATTTGTGTGAAGTCCAACAGCAAATTAGAATTTCTTTTTTTTTTCTCCAATCCTAAATGTCCATTCTTACATCCATGATACACTTTTTCACTTGACGTTTCCCAGATCTAATGACTGTTCAGTAACGTGTTTTATCTTTAGCTCCTCTCAGGATCTAAAACAATGGAATATTATGGTTATTATCCTAACTTCACAGCCTGACTGATACCCGTATGTAATACCAGTTAACTCACCTCTACAGCTGTGGAAGATCCAGGGAGTAGTAATGCTGATGAAAGGAACGTCACTGATTTAAATGGACCATATCTGATCTGTTAGCCCCGCTTTCAGAAAACCTGCTTAAATGTAGTCTGGAATATGGTTCAGCATAAGCACAGATTAAGTGCCTACTCAACACGACTTAAAATGGCACTTCTCATTACATCTGAAGTTCATGTGTTTAAACATTTTCCTAACCCAAAACATTCAAGTCTCCTGTTACAAGAGTGCCATTTATCAGCAAGTTTCCAAAGCACAAACTGGGAGCAGGTAAAAGCACCGTGCTATTAGAGCAGAAGAGACTGGCCCTATTTTTGACCAATTCGCTGGGGTTTTCTTAGTGGAGAGAGGAGAGAGGTTTGGGGAAAGCTCTTTGGTGAACACATTCACCTTACAAAAATAGAAC
>NW_010513056.1:1295-5984 GCF_000687285.1 Phaethon lepturus
CTTTCCCCAGGTTCTCAAAATGGACTCAATGTTCAGAGAGAAATTTTTAGAACGGAAGACTAATGTGATGAAAAGTAATTGGAAACCTGTTAGAACGGATTGTCTTTGGGGAAAACATCCGTTTAAGACGAAATAAAGAAGCGTAAGAGCCTGGAGGCTAAGTAACCTTCTTCCATAAAGCAAGCAGCTGGTTTCCGAAGTCCAGGTAGCGAGCTGCTCCAGGCTGAGCACCTTGCGTGGCTCCAGCCGTGCCCGTGCGGCAGAGCAGTGCCCCTCTCCTCCGTGCCCGGCTCAGCCGCGTGCCCACATGTCCAAAACCCTCTCTCCACCCCACCTTGTGAAAAAGTCCCAAAGAGAAGCCCAGGCAGCGGCAACACAGATACCATGTAATGCCGTAAACACGGACATTTGTACAATTTCTAACAGGACACGCGACTGAGGGAACTTCTGTGGCACCATTCGCAGTGCCAACTTTAACCTATGCTACAAGGACGAGATTTCAAAACATTAACGGCTGCCATGCGCCGTGGAAGAACGCTGTGTACCTTTGAAATTGGCCGTCTCCACCATTTCTGTTGCATCTGCTTATAGCCCAGCAACCTGCCAAGGAGACAGCTAGCCAAAGCAGCGATGAAAATAATTTGCAAGGGCAAAGGATCGCATCCTGCTTTGGGCAAGAAAAGTCTCAGCTTTGCTCTAAGCTACGCTGAGGATCGTCCCCAGAGGCAGCAGGGACTTCACATCAGGGTGTTACGCTGCGCTGTGCCCATACGGCTCAGTGATATTTTGCTTGGTTTTATTTTATGGTTGGAGAGATCGGAGTTTTCCTTGAAGAGCTGGCAGGCAGAGCAGACAAAATTCCCAAGGGATTTTCCCGTTCTGGCAGCTCGCTGCACGGAGAAGGGGCCCTCAGGGATGAGAGCCGTCCGGAGCAGCAGCGGCGTGCCAGGACACTGAGCCATCACGCAGGAGCCTGGGACAACTTGAAGATGCGCTGAGGTAGCGGGAAGGGAATCTGGCCGGAGCTGGGAATCGGAGCTGAGCGAAACAGCCCCTGCAGGGTCAGCTGTCAAATCCGACGATCCCAGCCTCAACCACAAGGGAAAGCCGGAGGGAACTGCCACGAGGCCTCTGGCAAAGGTGACCGTAACACACATCATTTCCAGATCAGTTTGTTTATAACGTGGCCTCCCTCTGGTTACTTTAAAGTCACAATTTCTAAAACTGGATTGAAAAAAAGAAAAAAAAAAGAGGCAGGCTGAGAGATTTTGAAAGCTCGTCATTCTCCTGGGCGCTGAGGCACCCCGAGAGCATGACCCAGGTCACGGGTATCAGGCCCTTGAAAAGCCGCTCCTTACAGCCTGAGCCACGGCACAGCAGCATCAAGCGACAGACCCCACCGGTAACGGCTGGAGACGCGGTGCAGGGGACTTGGCTGGGGAAGCAGTAACGCCCTCAGCAGAGCTGGCAGGAGACGCCCTGCTCAGGCTTAGGGGACCCTCAGGCGCGACGATGGTGGGGAAATGCCCAAGTCCCTCACTAGAGCTTATGCAACTGTCGTATTTTATTCAAATGTATAATTATGCTCTTCTTCAGCAACTATGTTTAATAGTGAGTGTTTGAGGAGGAAGGATGTTATTTTACACGTGTTTTTAAAAGAAGTTAAAAGCCCAAAACATTTGATTGTTCAATACAAATGACTTTTGCATCCTTCTATCCCCACGTTTCACTGTCTGCAGACTTCTAAAATGAAGAATTAAAGCAATTATCTGAAGTGAATAATAAAACATTTTAAGGGCAATAAAATAGCTTGAAACAGATTAGAGTGAAATTTAGAATTCATATATATTTACAAAGGAGCACTCGGAGGAGAAAATCCAGGCAGGTTCAAGCAGCGCGAAGGCAGGAGAGCCGGGTTTATGGCAGTCCTGAGAGAGCAGGTCTCTGCGCAGGGCCGCAGACGGGGTCCCCGGGAAAGCAGCAGCCCGCGGGCACCTCGCTCCTCTGCCCAGGGAGGGAAGCGTGGGGGAAAAGAGGTAGCAGCCTCCCACCCCAGTTCATTCTGCAGTGATTTCAGTCAGGGTTTTTATGACTGAAATGACTTGTTCTTTCAGTTGAGTTGCATAAGGCTGTTGCTTTTTAACACCACCATGAACAAATACCTAAAACTTTGGTGACCCTGCATTACACACATACCTCTTTTAGAGAAAACTGTATCATCAAAGTGATTTCTTCCTTGCTTGGTGGCTGGCATTAGCTGTCTTCTAGCTGTCTTCCATGCGAGTCACTTGTGCCAATCACCATTTTGGCCCTGCTTTAATATAATGATTACATGGACAGAGGCATGGTTGGCGGCAGCAGCAGCCGTGGCTGAGCAATCCCACAACCAGCTGCAGCGAAGACCGGCAGGTTAAACGGCGCATATGGTGACTCTGCATCTCTTGCAGTCGTCGTGCGTCAGGAGAAGTCTTTGCTGCATCTTGCAAAGGACTGAACATGTTTTCCCCTCATCTGTATTCCCTACAGAGAATTTTAAAGCTGGCAGCAAGCCGGAAGGTGGCAGGTGCCATGGGAGGTGGCTTAATGAAGCCACAGGGCTGGGACCAGAGAAGGTGGGACCAGCGGCCCCACTGCAGGACATAACCACCCGCTTCTCAGCGGCTCTGCTTTGCTCTCTGCCTTAAGCACCCTACCAGACCCAGCGGTGCCACGGTCCGTCCACCAGCGATCGCGCCGTTAGAGGAGGTGGGGCTGACAGACAGACAGACAGGCTGCTCCGGGCCGGAAGGTGCCTGTGCCCCCCTGGAGCATAACCTGGGGAGTTCCACCGGTGGCGAGACATGGGAGTCTTCGTCCAGATCATCACCACTGCAAATCACGATCCCAAGTCCAGTTCTGCTGAGGTTTGCCAGGTCTCTGGAAACAATGAACAAGTAATGAAATCACAGCACCTCTTCCCTCAAAGCCGCAGCTTTTCCCTCCGGTTGCCCTATTTCTGACACCTCTGCACACACTGGTTATATAGAAAAATAATTTTTTAGATGTTTACCTTGTCCTCAGTGAAAGGGAGTCGTCGGGCAGACCAGACAAGGGGGCTTGGAAAACTCTGGAACACCTTACATCCCCCAAGGTGCATGAATGCATCGGTGAGGTTCAGACTGACGCCGCGCGCTCGTCAGAGCGGGACGGCGCGGTCGGAACAGGCACTGCCTCCTGATGCAGAGGTCACGGGCTGACCATCGCCACCACTCTGCCTTGGCGTCGTCTTCTGACAATACTTCCGCACGTGCACAAACCTCTCAAAACCCAGAGGAGCCAGCAAAGTAAGTGTGGCCCGGGAAGCGTTAGGATCCATAGAAAAGATGTACAAGTAAATATTGCCACATAAATAATGACAGCTCGATGCTATGGCTACTATTTTTCTACTGATATTTTGATGTTTTCACTTATAGTCATTATGAATGACTTACTCCTGTCCCTAAACACCAATCAGAGCTACTATTCGTAATATTCTGACCACGGGCAGGTGCAATAAAATTGATCAAGGTGTTGACACTTAAAGGTACAAGCAAATGAACATGATAAACTGCCAAGAAATACGAGCAAGAAACACAATGTTCTTTCTTTGTAAAATAGCACCTGGCAGAGATGGTTATTTTGACTTTGTTTTTGTGTAGACAATAGCTCTTCAAATTACCCAGGAAAACCATTTGGCCTCTCACAGCAGAACAGGTTGGCAAAATGGCACTTGTGCCCTTGAAAATAAGGTGTCCCTACGCTGCAGCCTGCTCGGGGCTGGTCCCTCCCGTAGGGAGGTGCAGGGGGCACGGCGGGGGTTTATCTTCAGTTGTTCCACCCTCTTATAGAGTAGAAATGAATAAATGCGCGTGCAACTCGTAGTAAAAGTACATTTCTCTTTTGCCCCATTGATATTTCGGTTTTAACTAAACTGTGTATATTACATCAACAAGATTATTGTGTGGTTATGCCTAGTTTGTATGAAAGAACTGACAGATATTTCCAAGTTCATTTCCCGACCACTAACTCAAGAGCATTGCACAGAGGGTTTGTAAAATAACCCTTCCCTTCCCGCGCTTTTTTCCGTACCGCAGCCATGGGCCCCTCAGTGCCCTGCGCAGCCGCAGGCTCTCCTTCCCAGCGCTCCTACGAATTGCCTCGATGCCCCCGATGAGGCCAAGCGAGGTGTCGGGGCTGCGCCTTGATGGAGACAGCAGCCAGGGTCAGGAGCCTCCGAAGGTGGTGTAACCGCTCCGACCCATCAACCCCCCAAAAATCTGTGAGCACACGCAACGGGCTCTCAGGGACATTATTTAAATATTTGCACTGCTGCCATACCTCTGCGTAGGTGAAGCCTGCGCTTGGTGAGGTGAACAGCTCCCGGCACGGCCATTGCGCGCTGCGGACGTCTGAGGCGGTGCAGAGAGAACCCGACGAGCCAGACAAGCCCCAAGCCCTCTCCAGGACCTGGCTGCAGACAGGTAAATGCAGCGCGCGGCCCGGAGCGCACGCAGCCTTCCTACCCTTGAAATCCCACTGCTTTACCCCGCATCCGCCTGACGGTGAACGCTTCGCCATGTGCCACGTATCGCGACCGAGTCACGGCCCCAAGAGCCTCGAAGACAGAAACTGCCCTTGGCTCCCCCACGCCCGGGGGGGCGGGGCGGGCGG
>NW_010513056.1:6061-6442 GCF_000687285.1 Phaethon lepturus
CGGGGGGCTCCAGTGGCGGGTGGTGGGTTTGCTTCCCTTCGAGCTTTCGTACTGCAACATCCACTCCAGCCGGATAAAATATTTACGTTATTTTAAGCTTCTGCTACTTCAAATAACTAAACAAACAGATAGCAGTAGCATGAAAACACTGCTGTGCAGGAACAAGGGCAGGAAGCACAACAGAGAGGTCGGGCCCTGAAGCCGGTGTTTCCCAAACACAATTTGGGCAGATGAGGGAGATGCGCGGCATTAAAATGAACAGGATTTCAGAACATCTGTCTTTATCCTGGTAGAGGAAAACCCCACGGCTCAGTCTGGCTTGCACACTCGCCAAACCCCAGCGCCGCCAGAGGTGGAGCGAGCGGACGCGGGACGGGGCTG
>NW_010513057.1:0-253 GCF_000687285.1 Phaethon lepturus
ACTAAGCACCACGCAGCCACTCACTCAGTCCTCCACAGTGGGACGGGGGAGAGAGTTGGAAGAGTAAAAGTGAGGAAACTCATGGTTTGAGATAAAGACAATTTAATAGGTAAAGCAAAAGCCGCACATGCAAGCAGAGCAAAACAAGGAATTCATTCACTACTCCCCATGGGCAGGCAGGTGTTCAGCCATCTCCAGGGAAGCAGGGCTGCATCACGCATAATGGTTTCTTGGGAAGACAGACGCCGTAACT
>NW_010513057.1:561-2014 GCF_000687285.1 Phaethon lepturus
CTGGAACGCAAGAGGATTTTAGTTTCTGTCAAATTGCTCTGCCTCTTAACGCAACAGTGTCTACACAATATAATTTATGCAAACACCAAGAATCATTCATTTATTATGACATTTTCAATCAAATATAAAAAAATGAATAAGCTCATCATGGCACTTGGAATACTATTGCACTTTTATATTACCCAGCTCCAAGTTGTATCCAGAAAGTTGATGTCATATGTAATTTATATAAAAGACTTTCATTGTTAGGAAAATGAGTTAAGTTACTGTTTATCCTAATAACTGCAAATAAACTCATGAAAGTATAGTTTTCTTCCTAAAGGTAAAATACACAAATTATGAAAGTAAAATTATTATTTGAGAGATCTAAACACATGTTAAAAATAGCTGTTCCTCAGAAAGGTCATTCAAGGTTAATAGGTGCAAATTCAACCTATATTTTCTTCAACTTGCTTAGAAAGTCAGTATAATTCTATCAGACCTGTTCAATTTGTATAAAACCAGGAATAACTTTAAATATTTATATAAAGTAATATGTAAACTACCTTTGCTTCTCTGAGTTTTAATTATACATATATATTATGACATTTTATTTCAATATCACATCACTTGACAGTAGGAAGAACTAGACTGCACAAAGCAATAACTTAATAGTAACAATGTTCTATAAATAAAATCTCAGCATCACTAATTTCAAATACTGAAATTCATTATTTTGTTTTATTGTTTTCCCCTAATTAAGGGCCACAAAACAAAGATACAAAATCAAATGTTAATTATTCTGACAAATAGCTTTCGATTATTGAACTCTTGCACATGGGTACAAAAGATGTTGCAACAAAAAGTCCAAGGTCAATCAAAAGAGACCTCAGAGCCCTGGGAAGAATGCTAAAAAATTCAGGAGCACAGGTAGTGTTTTCCTCAATCCTGCCAGACGGGGGAAGAAACAAGGGTGCCCAGGACATCAACCCCGGGCTCCAGGACGGGTGCGTGCGACAAAACTTTGGGTTTTTAAACCATGGAAGAGCCTTTGAGGCACAAGGTATGCTGGGGCCTCACAGGATCCACCTGGCCGAATGGGGGAAACACGTCTTTGGGTGTAAGCTGTCGGGGCTGATCGAGAGAGCTTTAAACTAGAATCAATGGGGGAAGGGGATACCAACAGGACTGCAGTAGGTAAGACAAGGGTTGGCATGACATTGCCTGAGGGTGGCAATGCTAGTGGAACATTTACGCTACTCCAGGGAGCATGGAAGGTTCAGGAGCACATCTGAAATGCTTGTAACCAATGCACACAGTATGAGAAGCAAACAAGATGAACTGGAAACATTGGTCTGTTCCCAGAACTATGGTGTCATTGGTATCAGTGAGACTTGGTAGAATGAGTCTCATGATTGGAGTGCTGGGATGGAGGGCTATAGGCTGTTCACAGAATCACAGAATCACAGAAACA
>NW_010513058.1:0-7475 GCF_000687285.1 Phaethon lepturus
TTCTGTGATTCTGTGATTCTGTAATGCGATATATTTACCCACTCATGGTAATGGGGTAGTGATTTTGACCTTTTTGTAGGTTTCTCTCTTAGGTTTTGAGTCGAGCTGAAAGCAGCTCAACTGTGTGGAAGCACAAACTGCCTCAGCCTTGCTGTTTGTGCTTCCAAGGTGGAAATATAGTGCAGGAGGATGTTACGGGGCAGAGCTGTGAGGACACAGAGACAAGTTGGCTGCAGAGGACTTCAGAGTCCCAAGAGCATCCCAAAAGTGCACAGATATTAGAAATCGTTTTATTATGATGTCTCTGGTGCATCCTGCCACAGAGCTTTGTGTGAAAAGTTACTCTTCCCCCAGGTGCTTTGCAATGTGTGGCTTTTGTGTATAAATTGCACACCTGAAGACTGAGTTTGTTTGTTCAGTGTGTTGTACATTTTCTGAACCGCCCTGATGATTACCTCACAACTTTTTCAGGCCTGACCTCTCCATGCTCCCTCCCAGTTTTGCAACCAATACCACCGGTACAGTGCACCGTTGAATAAACCCTGTAGTTTCCTCCCACTTCACGCAGTTATTAATATTTAGATCTGTCCTGCTTTTAGCTGGGATAGAGACAGTTTTCTTCACGGAAACTAGTGCGAGGCTATGTTTTGGATCTGGGATTAAAATAATGTTGATAATCATACTGATGTTGGCTTGAAGTCCCTCCAGGGCTGTACCTGCTCTGTTGAGGGCTTGTCCATGGCCACGTGTTTTGAGATGCCCCCGCATGACCCCATGCACAGCCATGGATGCTTCAAGGTGTACCAGCTGCAGCAGGGACTTATCCACAGCCACAGCTGCTTCGAAGTGTGCCTTCTCCAGCGTGGACTTATCCTTGTGCCACAGTCCCATCAGTGGTACACCTGCTGCGGCACAGACATGGCCACAGGTGCTTCGGGGTGTCCTGCTCCCACGTGGCCTCATCCACAAATCCAAAACATAGCCTGTTCCAGCTGAAACCAGGACAAGATAATTAGTCAGACAGTAGGAGACCAGGGCTCTCCAGCCCCATACTTTTCATTTTCACCATCAAAGAAAGGATATCCATTAATAAAACACTTTCTTGAATTCTGGATTGGGTTTTTCTTTAAGAGGAAGGAATTTTCAGCCGCCTTTCAAATAAGGAACATAGTTATGTGAAAATAATCTCCTGAAGAATTGACTAGGATAAATTCTGCCCAGTCTGACAACCCAATTAATTCAGGTAATCAAAAAATTAAAAAGAGGTCTCATAATCAGTACAGTGCTTCACCTCATGGTATGAAGGGACTAGAGGGAGGGAAGAGTCCTCAAGAATCCTTGACTAAATTTGCCAAATCCTTTGGCTTATCAAATGAAGGGAACAGCCTGGTGCATGACAGTGAACGATTCATTTCCACTCCAATGAGTATAGTAAGAGAAAGTGTCCTTTTTAATCAGACAGATTAAATAGGAGCTGTTTCATGCCAAATCAGTGACTTCAGCAATTATAAAAGAAAGTGGACATGGACACGGAACCTGTTCCAATTAGTTTTCATTAATGAGTTCTTTGGAGTAGTTTGTGAAAGCAGTAAACAAATGAAACTAGGAACATTTGCAATATGTTTTTCATTATCTTAAATACTTTACTTTCTTGAAGAACCTTAATAGCAGCCCTCTGAGAATTCAGATGCTCATACTTACATTATCTTCTTTCTCCTCCTCATCCCCATAGCTGATGTTTATGACTTGAAATCTGATTCTGTTTGTTGATATACGCACAAAACATATCCTTTGCACATTTACTTAACAAATTGCACTGCATTAGATAACAAGAGTAAGAACATTGTCCAGGTGTGACACCCATCAAAGTGCATTTGTGTATGTGTGACTGAGTGTGTGTGTGTGTATGTAGGTGTCTTTAGGGGACTGTGTGTCCAAGGCCAGTCCTGGGGGTTCTCTACTGGGTAGGGGCACCTCTGTTGGCTCTTCTGGAGGTCTATGAATGTCCCTGGCCTGGGCCAACCTTATACCATCCCCAGACATTGTTTGGAATACTGTTATTTATCTTGGGCTAAAACTGCAGGAACCATGTTAACACTTTGATGGTATGGATGATGGACCATTACAGAGCCTCAGTCCTTATTTCGTTTGGTTTAGGTGTATAGGTTTGTCCACCAACGCCCCAAATAGGCACACCTGGATATCCATATCCATAGTGATTTCACCAGACAGCCTTTTCCTAATAATTTTTAGCTGCCTTCGGCGTTTCCATAATAAAACTTGGATTTGCTGTTATTCTTGGTGTCAGCCTCCAGACTGTCTTTAGACATGTGAACAAAGCCTGCATCTCTTCCTTCCTGGTTAGCTTATGCCTCTCCATGCTTCTCATAATGGCAGCACTGTCTGCTTTAAAACACTTAATGCAAAATCTGCAGCCACTTTCGTGATAATCTTTTATTTTCCCTAATTAAAGCAAACTTCTGCTCCTTACATGTGCTTCCTTATTAGTTGGTACGTTATTGTCACTGGTTTGTTGTTCAGAGGGTCCTCCTGTACCAGTGAAGGAGCCATACTACTGCACCTTCTTCTAAGTTTCCTGCTGGCTCGAAACCTTTTCATTTCTACTCCCTCTCCTTTTGTTTTGCCTTTGATGCTTCAGTTACGGCTACACCTCATTGAAAAGAGAAAATCTGTTTGTAAACATGTTTGTAAAACATGTATTGAGAACTAAAGAGTTGTGTCTCCTGCTGTATTTTGACAACATCTTTATTGCAAAACCAAAATAGAAATATTTTTAATAGTCTTCTTCATTCACTGTAAATGTTAGCAAGGGTTTCTCTAACCTTAAATATTTGGGGAAGAGAGGGTTGGAGGGTTTGTTTGTTTGTTTGTTTTTGTATTCCCAAACTCATATTTCAACAGAAACAACATGACTGGAACTAGTTGTAGAAGGAAGCTTATAAGGTACAGTAACCTCAGACCTCTAAACCTCATTTGCAGAATAGCTTAAATTGGAAACTCCCACAGAGGAGAGAGGTGAAATTTTCCTTATGGGAAATGCTCTGTTTGGGCTCAGATAGCACAAGGCAAGTCTAACCTGCCCCAGACCCTGTACAGGTGGACATACCATGTTCCATGAATGCAGTCCTCTTCCTCACCTTTCACTCCCAACACTCTTCCCTTTATGCAAATGTGCAGTTCATTATATTCCTGCTCTCAGACCCCACACATTCCTGGAGTTAAATTTCAGAGCAGAATCACATTTTGTTCATGTCTTGCAGACAGTGAAGACTGTCTTGCATAGACAGTTGTATATGTATAAAGTCATGATTTCAGACTAGACGTAAGAGCCACCCTAGAATCCATAAGGTCCAGCACCAGCCCAAGTAAAGGACATCCATATCCAGTGCAAGTTAAATTCCTTTGTTGAAGAAGCAGAGAATGATAGTAAAGTAAAATTCAGATATTCATTGGGGTGCTTTTGTGTTCATTAAGTATGAGGTAGTTATGTTGAGGAATCTCACTTGAATATTAATTTATTGAGTTGGGCAAGACCTTGCAAAAACTGAAGGTTTGTCCCAACATCTTTAATGCAAAAATCAGAAGTGTAGGCATTTCCAGCCCTTGACCACTGTGCTCCTGTGCTGTACGAGACTCCAGGTTTTTCTGCTAATATTTCCAATTTTTGCTCTGTTTCTAATGCAAGTATAATACTACTCTAGTAAACTAGTATTACTGCAATTTCACTTTAAGACCCCTATTTCAGAGAATTACATCTCTGCTATTTCAGGCTGACCTAGGCTAGATTTTGGCAGGCAACAGATCAATATTGGGTAATCCTCTCTTCATTTGGAGGAGCCTGTTATGACTGGGTAGCGCTAACAAATACGGAAATTGCGAGCAACCAAAGACCTCTACAGTGCAGTTGCAAAATTGGTAATTCTATTCAAGACCTGTTTGTTGTGGTTTGATCTGCACAGCACAAAATGTACCAAACCAGGCATCTGCTAACAGAAATGTGCAGAATGAAAATGCAGAGAGCCTTCCCTCTGACTGGGGAGCTCGAGCAGGCAGCTGCATAATCCTGCTCTCACAGTTTGGCAGGAAAGGCCCAAAACTGGGAGGGAAAGAAATAAAGCAGCTGTATCCTTTCTGTGCCTCACAACCCTCTACACTGCGATAAACTTGGCAATGCAATCAAGTCGTTTCTCCCTGTACCTCTGAATTTAGAGTTGAGGAAAAACATCAGTAGAGTTCTAAAACATAATAACATCCTGACTGGGGACTTTGAGTCTAGTAATAAATAATATATAATAGGGTTTAGAAAAGAAACCATTGGTAGACATTTATAGCTAAGAAGGCTCTCTGCAAGAGTGGGCAGAGCTTATAATAATAATGAAGCTTCTGTATACCTGGACATAACTTCCTATTTTTCTTATGCTTCTCAAGATTTCGTTTGAACGTGCTGTGCGTGCCTGTTTTTGGCAACTGAACAGGTTGTGTTCTTGGCACGGGACATCTGTATCAAACAAAGAATATGGGAATGCACATCTAAATGAACCTGTAAGCACTGTGTTTGATTTGATGTCACTGGAGAAACCCCAGCATCTGTTTTGCAGACTGCCATGAAAGAATTCAGCTATTAACAATACATGTCTCTTAAGGCATGTCTCTGTCTGTAATCTTCCTTATTCTAAGGAAAGAGTAAACGGAGATGGGCAGTGTTCATTTTATCTTCAATGTAATCTGAAAAGAAATAGGGAAAAATGGCCCCTGTTTGTCACCGATTAATACTTTGTCATCATTAATACTTACATGTGCTGTGAGTGCCAAAAATGCCTATGCAAAAGAATACTTAATTTTTATGTACCCTAACACAAGGGATCTTAGACCATGCTAGGGGACATAACATCCCAAGAGGGATGTTGAAAGTAGCTAGGCTCTCAGAAGGTGCTTTACCTACTCAGGCTAGTGTACCTTGCTTACCCTTGAAAGGAAGCTGTTAATGCCACTGTACATGACCTACTCCAAAAAATTCCTCGATTACACATCACTTAGGTATTGCATAACAACTAGGATGCAATTATATCACTGGTAATGTTCAAAGGTTGAGGAAAAATTACTGGAAGTAAAAATGTTTCTGCTTTTATGAATACTGACACAGAATTTTATTAATACAACTAGAAATGGTTCACATATTTAAAGTTTCAATGTGCATTCAAACAGACCTTGGAGAGAATTCATCAAATTCTCTCCAAAGCAGGAACTGGGAGGATTTTTAAAGCCTTGTACAGACACCTAATCTGTAATAGAACAAGGAGAATTACCTAGTGTCACAAGTCCATTTACTATTTGAAGCCAGTTGATCTTTCTAGTGAGGTATCGTTACTGCAGTAAACACATGTATTACTAAATGATGTCTGTTTCCGTTGCATACTGCAAAGATTTTATTTTCACATTTGCCTCCAAATGTTGATGGCTCTGGGGTTAATTGAATGAAGGATATGCAGCAGAAATGCTAGAGAATGGATTGGTGACAAACAGCTATATAACCAGTTTTGAAAATATATGCATGTACTTCTACCTCAGCGTCGCAATGAAGAAAGTGTAGAGACGCTATAGTGTTATAGCCTTTTCTACATCTTGTCAGCAAATTTTGTATTGTGGTAATGGTGTACGTGTTTCTGTATTGTGCAGATAATGCATGCCATGAATAAATATTTTGGCAACGTAAGATTGTTTTCTTCTGAGTCTTAATTTGCACTGTTTGTCTGCAAAAGCCATCAATGTGCATACCTTGTATACAACTTCTTTTTTTTTTTTTTGGCAGCGTTGTTGTTGTTATTACAGAGTGCTTAGCAATGCTTAGCCAGTCATATCACTCAAACAACTGGCAGGTGGCTTGTTCTACAGATGGATAAACACTAGCACATGTTAAACTGCAAATATCTAGAAGAAGTGTTTTGTTGCATATTTGTTGACCATCCAGCCATCTGCCTGATTTTCTTTAAAGTATGGCCCATTGTGGTTTCACAGAGAGTGAAAGTGGTGTAGTGTTGGCACTAAGGTTCTTAATCATCCTTGTAGCATCCCAGTGAAACCTTATTCGCCAAAATCGAAATTAGATGGGCAGATGTATAGACTGGGAAGTATTCCAGATACTCTTTAAATATCAAAAGGTTCAACACCAGCTACAGTAAAAGTGTGATCCTTGACTGTATCATCACATCAAGTACTACCACGGAGGTGCTTTGCATAATATAGGGATGAGGAATTCAGACACTTGAGGGAAAGGAAAACTCATCAGTTCCCAGCAGGCAGAGTCCTGTTCTTCAGTCTGTAAGGTACTGAAATCCCAGGATGGTACAGCACTCACAGCTACAGCGGTGTTGGCTAGTTTATGTAGTACTCATCCAGGTATCAGGAACATGGATTTCCAAAGGTTATGTAGGCTTTAAAATAATTCATTTAGACTAATTTATTGAAGGAAAAATTGATACAGGGATATTAAAGAAAAAGACACTGCCCGTGGATCAGGAGGTCCTTAATACACAGGAGGCTGGATGACTGTGTGTAGAGAAGTATTGCTGTATAGCCGCACTAGTTTAGACTGCTTTTTGGTATATGTCCTTTATTACCTGTCTTTTGGTCTGAGCTGATACAACTGGTTTTGCGCCAATTCTACAGTTGAGTTACTATATGGCAATAATCATAGTATCGTGTATTATTGCTCTCATTTCTCTTTCTGTTTGGAGTATATGGTTCCTGGGTCAGGAAGTATCTCCACCCATGTATTTGTTCAGTGCCTGGCAGAAAGGAGCTGCAATCTCAAAGGATGCTTGGCATAATATTAAATTAAAAAAGATAGTTCATGTCCCTTAGGTAAAGCCGTATACAGTGGCCTGGGAATTCCTAAGTCTATTATCAGAAGGAAATATAATAGTTAAGAACTGTTTAGGAAATTCAGATTTTTTTCTGACTTTTTGATTCCTTGGGGGAATTTTTTCTCATGATATAGTCCATTTTGCCAAATGAGGAGTAGGGAATAGGAAGATGAGTTGCCAGGAGAGGACATCATGGCATAACATACAATTTTTTTAAATAATTTTCTTTCCTCCAATCTTTTCCTTCATTTTGGCAAAAGAATTATTTCTGTGTGGTGGATTGACCCTGGCTGGATGCCGGGTGCCCACCAAAGCTGCTGTATCACTCCCCTTTTCATTTGGACAGGGGAGAGAAAGTATAATGAAAAACGTGGGTCAAGATAAGGACAGGGAGAGATCATTCAGCACTTGTCATCATGGGCAAAACAAACTCAGTCTGGGGAAATTAATTTATTATTAATAAAGACAGAGAAGGGTAATGAAAATTAAATTTAAATCTTAAAACACCTTCCCCCCACCCCTCCCTTCTTCCTGGGCTTAACTTTACTCCTGATTTCTCTTGATTTCTCTCCCTCCTCCCCCCGAGCGGCG
>NW_010513059.1:0-43474 GCF_000687285.1 Phaethon lepturus
CCAGATCCCTCTGTAGACCCTTCCTGCCCTCGAGCAGGTCAACAATCCCACCCAATTTGGTGTCATCTGCAAACTTACTAAGGGAGCACTCGATCCCCTCATCCAGATCATCGATAGAGTTATTAAACAAGACTGGCCCCAGAACCGAGCCCTGGGGAACACCGCTTGTGACGGGCCACCAGCTGGATTTAAATCCGCTCACCACAACTCTCTGGGCTCGGACATCCAGCCAGTTCTTTACCCAGCGAAGAGTAAACCTGTCTAAGCCATAAGCCACCAGCTTCTCTAGGAGAATGCTGTGGGAGACGCTGTCAAAGGCTTTACAATAGTATTTTGATTCAAACTGACACAAACACAGAAGATGTTGGAGTGCAATTGTGAATGCAGTGTTCTTTGCCCAATTCCAACCAGCAACCTTGATTAGAAAAAATAAATACTATCCAAAAGGCCAAAGACTAACTTCAGAAGGGGTTTAGATATTGGTACAAAAATGGCATATCGACTCATGGTCTGTGCAGGATCCATAATTGCCTCCCAGCATGTGCAGAAGGCAGGAGATACAAAAAGATGCAGAAGTAGGAAGCTCTTTTTTTTTCTCTTTAAAAATAGTTATATATTCTGAAGTCAAATATGAATATTCTGCATAAAACTTGAAGGATTTTTTTTTTTATTTTAATCAGGATCTCAGTTGCCAGCTCTTGTGAACAGAGAGAAAAGTAACACTACAGGGACCCAGTTGGCCAGACAGAGGGTTTAGGTTATCCACAGCATGAAGGACCTGGCCTGTTACTACTCCTCTGTGCCCAGGTCTCTGTGTTGTGCCGCTTTCCATCTCTGGTTACTGTGGAAATGCAGATGTCCTGTCAGGAGACACAGTTTTGCCAAGGCATAACGAAGAATTAAACCCCTAAAGTGAAATGTAACATTAATAGTCAGCTGGACTATAACTCAGTCAGGGATTCAACCAAATCAGAAACCTGTTTCCATTTCATTGTAGGGAGATTTGAAATTTAAAATTCTAAATCCAACTCTACAGAAAATGCCCGTCTTTCATTGACACTGTTCAGCTCCATTAGCCAGAGTAGCCAAGCTGGCAGCTTTCCTAATAGCTATTTTTCAATGCCACAAAAGTAGAATGAAAGACAGGTTAACAGTGCTAGAAAAGTTATGAAGACTAAATTGAATACTAGAGGTTAGATGTTCCTGAGCCAATAGAGCCAGAGGCCATCAGTGTTCACAGAATCACAGAATCACAGAAACACTAGGTTGGAAAGGACCTTCAAGATCATCAAGTTCAACCATTAATCCAGCACCACCATGTCCCCTAGACCATGTCCTGAAGTGCCACATCCACACATTTCTTGAACACTTCCAGAGATGGCGACTCCACCACCTCCCTGGGCAGCCTGTTCCAATGCCTGACCACCCTCTCAGTGAAGAAATTCTTCCTAATATCCAATCTAAACCTCCCCTGGCGCAACTTGAGGCTGTTTCCTCTTGTCCTATCACTAGTTACTTGGGAGAAGAGACCAACACCCTCGTCGCCACCCTTGAGCTTGGGAGGACAGAAAGGAGTATGAGGTTCCAAGATTCCGATTCTGCTCTTCCAGAGTTCCCAACCAGCAAAGTAAGTATTTGAGAGTAGTTCTGGTCAATTCTAACATTGAATCCATCCAAATTTATGAAGTCATTTATCTTTCTTAGCAGATTATTGATATACAGTGAAGTAATATGGAATATTTTCACTCTTTATTGGAGACAGTTCTTCTTTAATTAGACAAAAAAAATTTTAATAGGCAAATAATTAGAGTAGATGGTAATTATGGCAGCATGAAGTAATGTGTTCTGTGTTATCAATAAAAATATATTACAAAATCAGAAAGCAACCTTTAAAATTGTATCTGTTTTTGTAATGTCCTGTATCAATACGTACACTGCAGTCTTCACAAATAGTGCCTTGCCATGCTCAGAAGCTACTTGCTTATCACATTCAGCATTTATATTCCCCAGATTTGCATTTGCACAACTATCATGTATCGATTGCACTTTACCCAAACCAAACCCACTGAAATAAAGTCTTTCTCACTGAGGTCAGTAGATATTATATTAAGCTCTACTATAAAGGCATTGATTTCAGGCAGTGATACATTCCATATGGATCAGAGATTTATTACTAGAGTGCATAGTGAAAGTACTTAACAAAGTATATGAAGTTGCTTTCACTTTCCCATAATGAATTACACATCTGTAAGATAATTTTCATATTCAAACACACCGTATTAGAAATTTGAGGGAATAATCTGGTTCACTGTTTCAGGGACATTTGGGGTTTTTTTTAATCAAATCAGGACAAACATTGTATGCCTTATTGCTTTGACACCTGTAGTGTAAAAACAGTTTTCCAAGGGATTTTGTCTTCCACCATGAAGTTCTCAGCATATGAATATTTAGACTCTGTGCCCCAGACAACTACAGAGTATTGCTGGAATATAAAAAGCTGAAAACAATCACATAACCATAATGAACTGACAGTTCAGAGTTCTGTCTGCAATAGTAAAGTTTGCTTATAAAGCATAGACAAATAATGTTCCTTTTTCCTAGGAAGTTCAAATGTCAGATTCCAGAATAAAAGGAACTACAAAAAGCACTGACCAGGGAAGACTGATCCTTTTTCATATAGAAAGGACTAGAAAAAATGGTAGAAAAGACAATACTGAACACAATAGAAGAAAAGAAAAGAAGACATTGATAACTGCCCATTGGGTAACAATACTGGGGATATTTTGTTCCTAGAGTATGACCTGAGAGGACAGGATTTTAGGGGTTTTTGGGAGTTTGGGGCTTTTTTTTTCTTTTACTATTACTAAGAACAAGAGAGGGCAATCCATACACGTACATTACTGCAAAAAAGTAAATGAAAAAAAAGATCTTATGCTTGTAGACAGATGTTATAGATACTTTTTAATAGAAGCTCTTCATATATGGGATCCCAAATTGCATCCCATTTCTTTTGCTCTGCCACTTTATGTTTTTCTCCAAGCAAAACTCATTTCATTTTCTTGACAGGGAAAATTTCTAATACAAAGTATCTGATGCTGAATACCATTCTCAGTAGCTACAAGCCATGTTACTAAATGAATCTCTAGCTGATATCTGCCAAATGCTTTAGCAATGTAAGTGTTATTAATGTTAATCATAACCTATGATTTTGCTGCTTTGTCAATCTATGCAGAGCTTATACAGTGATGCAAATTTGATTATTGCATTCACTACCGTTCTTTCTTCCTTTTTTCCTTTTCTTTTTGTTCAAGAGAAGTAATGAACTGCTTGCCCAGTTATGAATATTTTTCAGTTTCTTACTGATATTCAACAGATCTCAGACAGGCTCAATCAACATCAATCAAACTTACAAAAAACAATGCTCTGGAGCAGGTGGTATCACTCTGCTCTTATCCCATTTAATCAATTCTATTATTTCAACTGATGTAAATATTACATTTGTGGTTGCAAACATGACCATTAACTACACCTAATGTAGAACAGCTGCCATTCAAATGCTTTCTTATGTGAACTGCTACCTATTATTTTTCATTTTGGCATTAATGATCAATAATACTTTTGATGAAAGAGAAGCAGAGAGTGAAGGCACAGAGCTAGCATTGCTTGATGATATCCTAACTAGCACTGCCAAAGTTCAAACAGATGTTATCCTACTATTGTCACTTAGTTTCATCTCACATTTTAATACAACGAAGCTAACAAAACAAAACCATTACTCAGTAAAGTAGAATTCTAGTTTTAGTTATATAAATCAGCATTGGCCAACAGCACATGTTTCTTTTGGGCGGCAAATACTTCTTTTACTGATTTTGTATATATGTCATTTAAATGATCAGAAAAAGTTGAATGCACAGGAAAGTACCTCAAACCCCTTTTTCTCTTCCATTTTTTTAGTACCTCCATATGTCTGTTTAACCTACTTCTTGAGCAGTTCAACATCAGTAGGGTGACCCTACACATCAAGATAGGAAACCTTAAAACCTTAACAATTTGTCTAATAAAGACCCAAGAAATCAGAGATTACTAGAAATTACTGTGCACAAATTCTTGATTTTCATAACACAAAGGATCTTGCTATTATATGAAAATTTAGGCCACTGGATATGCACTGTTCAAGTATTAAGCAACCTGTACTTTCAATGAGCCTAGATGAATCCTTTAAGTTGTTGAAATGAAAATATACTGCTTAGACACCCAGCCAACAGTTGCCTCTCCTGTGGCCATCCATCTTCCTTTCCACTGTTCGATCAGGAAGGAAAAATACTACGGTGATAGCAACCTCCTGACACTGCACTGAACAAAACAATACTTTGCTGAGGTTGCTTACTCAGGTATATAGATATATAGATAGAGAAGCTGTTGCTCCACCTGCAACTGCTCTGACAGATTTGTGTACACAAAGTTCCTGAAACCAAGTCTACTCATGCTCTCCACCAATGTTAACTCAGTCTTCTTGAAAAGCACCATTTAGTCATTCCAAGTAGACTGATATCCTACTTTTTATTACCAAATAGCCTGGTAATAATAGTGTGTTGCACAATACCAGAGTGAGTAAACAATTATAATTGAGTAATACTATAAACTCTCAGCCTGTTACAGTGGCATTTTCCTCATGTCAGGATGAACTTAGTTTGAATACATGTACCTCACAATAAAAGCCAGTAGGACCACGTACACAGTATCATTGATGAAATGGGATTTAATGGTTCTGAACCAGGATATTTACATGTGCAACCCACTATTCTAAAGATGAGACACATGATGGAAAATGGCTTAATTTCTTTCTTTAAATCCTTCTTATGCTTCGTATTAACTGAGAAACAGGAAATAACTATGAAGTTTCCTAGATGATTACTGGCCCACTTTATACATTAAAAATCTATACATTTACATTTATACATTTATACATTTACAGAGCTACTTTATACATTATTTGAACATTTATTCTTGAATAAGTCATAGCAAAATCGTGCCCTTTCAAAGACCAAAGAATTCCTTCCATATCCCCTTTTTTCTGCTCTTTTCATAGTGCTGACTTTTATTTGCTCTGCAGCTGTAATTCAGACAGAATGCAGTCATACTCCAGTATCCTTTGGAAAACGATGACATTGTATAGGAGGCACCCTCCCTCCTTTTGCAAAAGACCCTGAAGGGCCATAATCATTAAAGTCTGTCTGGACTACTTCTGACATATTATTTCTTCAAATAAATTGGGAAGGGAGGGCGGTGGAGTGGAGGACAGAGAATATTGCCAACAGTATCTTGTTAACAAATTAGGAAACAGTTTGGTATAACTTTGCTTCTAGACAAGTATCTGGGAATGACATTAATACATACATTTGTTCTAACCTTTTCTTTGTATCCTGATGATGTTGCATGCTTTAAAATGGTAAACTCTTACATAGGGTGGTTAGGGATTTTCTCATGTAATTTTGGTCTTCTCTCACTAATTTTTACTTGGTGTTTCACATGTGACATCTATTTACATCAGTTTAATTACCTTAATAATTGCTTTCCTTTTTAAATTATTAAAATGGAGCTATAACAAAAATATGATCATATCTAACTTTGTGGTATTTCCAGTAGACTGAATGATAAATACCAAGCAGTCTAAACCCCCACGTCTTTACATTTCTGGAATAATTACAGTGTCAGTAAGCATGACGATGATAAATGAACAACAGAAGAGGACAGACTGCCATTTGCAAACTTTGAACTTAACTGTTCATTGTGCTTGGACAGAGTCCATTCTAAAAATAAGTTTTGTGGGTAAAGTCAATTGTAGATGAGTGATGGTAACAACAGGATTTGCTTAATCAACCATGGTAAAAGACAGCATAATACACCTTAAATTTAGCTAACATATGTATTTGTCACTTTAAAGACATCTTCACATGTCATCATTTACACCAAGTCAACTAAAATTTTTTTATTAAAGATACTTGGGAGTAATGCAGAGATGATATTACTTACACTGCTTGCAATAGCTTCCAAGATGTGAAAGCACTTCTCTAGATATGAAAGGCCAATGCATTCAGTGAAGCAGTGCACCGTAACACCAAAGACCTACAGTTTACAGAATATACTAAGATGGCTTATTAGATTAAAGATGCAAAGCTATTAAACTGCTCACACTCCCTTTTTCTCTGATTCCATTTGCTCAAATAACATTTATACCTGGTAAAAAAATATATAAATAGCTGTTAATTAAATTAATAAAATGAACTTACAGAAAGAATTGCAAAGGCAGAAACATAAGTAATCCAGCACGTAGCGAATACTTTCCACCAGATGAGCAGTGGGAATGTTCATGCATGTTTACTTGACCTGAGCATTACCCTATCTGTTCGCTGCCACTGGGCCATTTTTGCTAGATCAAGTGTTGATGCATGTCACACCAGTACTGCAGAAACTTTTAGGAAGATGCTACTTTTAATAAATCAGCCTTTTATAATGTATATATTATAATGTATGTATTTATTTCATTATTTTATGATTTATTATTTTCAGATTATACTGACCTAAACTTCTGCATACCATGCTGAAGATACTCGGCTAATGAGGGAGTCTGATCATTGCATCAAAAATGTGAGCACAATCATGTATTCACGAAACAATACACTGAAGTCTTTTTGTTGTAGCATTTCCTGTAATTCTTAGAATGACTGCAGCTATCTTCTGTACTTGATGTTCATATTTTATTGAGTTTAGAGCAAGACTCTGACAATAAATGGGTATAGCATTAAATTATTTATAATCTGTGAAAATGTTAGAAATAACAATAAATAAAACTCAAACAAGTAAGTTGGAATAGGTGCAAACAACTGCCACTTCTTTCTCTCTATATAGAATATATATATTAAAAACCCATGTATTTCTATAAATGCTAAAACAACCGTTGGTGAAATTTTTCTAAAAAGGTAGCAGTAGTACATAAAATCGTTTCTTAATATGATTATTAAATGCAATATGTGAAAATAGCCTCAAGCAGCTGCTTCTAACCCAGAAAAGACTGAGGAGAAAAGAAATAGACAGACATTTGAAAGCTTGAACTACTCACATTTTCATTTACTGTATGATCAAAATTGCAAGAAAAAGAGTTTTGGGGTTTTCACTACAAAATTCTTTAAAAACAGATATGAGATCTGCCTGAAAGGTAAGGAAAAAAGAAGGAACAAAGAGGCCAGAAAACAAAAAATACGTTGTTATCTTAGGTGTTAAAACGTTACCAAAAAAATATTACATTAGAAAAGCATGCATCTTTCTGGTTCAACTTCATATGAAGAAGTTACTATGATTCAATAATTCAATTCTGCTGCATAGATTTTGTCAATGGGAAGTTAAAAATCCTTAGGCACAGACCTAATGTTTTATATCAATATAATTCCAGTTGCTTCCTATTTTTGAGAGTTAAATGTTAGTTCCTCTGACTGACAGTACATAAATTCAGTAAAGTAAGTTCTCAGTGCAAAATTAAAGATGGTTCAATGTTACAGGGTTTTTGATTTGTCTACAGTGAGCTGCATGGATTTCTAGTGAACCTTAGCAAACAAGCCTTATGAAATCATGCAGGTTGACTGCTGCTTTTCACCTGGGAAACCCACTCTGCCTCACTAGCCTGAATATCTCCATTAGCTCACAACGAAGAGAAAACTAGAAAACACTGAGGTCACAGAAAAGTCAACCTCTGGCAAGGAACACATATTTTTCAAACAAAAAGTCCAGTTCCAAAGCCAGCCACTGAATGCAGATGTCTAGGAATTCTTGGATGTGACAAGTACAAGGACCACTGTCAAAGAAACCGAGTCAGGAAAGCCCAAGAGAAGACAAGACAGGGAGAACATATGTTCCGTTTCAGCTGCACGCATCTTCTCTCAGAAAGAAAGGTCACTCGGAAGAGAGTTAATCAGATTACACAAACTGATTAATGAAAAATGATCTGAATTCACTCCATGGCACAACTAGTCGAACGTTCTATTTATTGACAATTAAGTTATTGTAAGTCCCAAAATAAACACTTTGAGTTGATTATATTCTTGATCCCCATCAACTTCAATTAGGTTTATCCTGGTATCATAAATATGGAGGTGCTAGTAACATTTTCTAAAAATAAGTAAACAATAAAGGAGGAGAGAAGGATAAGAGGGAGGATGTCAGTCAGAGAATAGCGAAAGACAAAAAAAACAGGAGGGAGGAGAGTGTTACTGAATGATTGGCTTGACACGACCTCCTAATGATGCCTCCTGTGCTAACACTTCTTACAATACTGAACATGCTGATGAGCCTCTGCAGTTCAGCACTTTCACACGGGGAATGAGCACCACACATAGAACAAGTCAGGGAGGTAAAACTGAAGAAAAGAGTGAAAAGAAATTTTCAGTGGAATTTTAGTTCAGGCATTTCTGAATTCTTTTTTCAGGTAGAGTTAACTTAGACTAAAATCTCCAATAATGACTCAGAACAATTTACTCCAATCAAATTTATAGAACTGCACAATAAATTTACTCCGACCACCAGCCAGCCAAAAGGCAAGAATGAAAGGGCACCTACAACAGAAAGTAATGGAAAGAGAAGGTGGGGGAAAAGCAATAGTCTAGATAAACTTCTTTAGGTCTTAATAAAGCCTTGTAGCAGATTGAATAATAATAAAAAAACACCAACCAAATATTAACCTGTTTTTGTTTTATCTTAATGGATTTCTGAGCGAGTGGGTTTCTGAGAGGAAGGTGCAGGTAGTGCCTGCAAAGGGACTGGGCAGAACTAGCAGTGGCAAGGGAGGGTGAGGAAGGATGTTGCAAACTTCAGGTGTTTCAATCATTTACTGTTCAAAACTTGTTTACTCACAAAATGATATTCCTAGCTTCTCCATTATCAAAAGCAATCACTTTCTGGAGTGATTTCTTCCAGACAGAGCCTGTGCATTAACTGGGCCAGCTAATAGGTCTGAAAGGTGTAAGCCACAAGGTCTGAAAAAACCTATGAGAAAATGTATGAAAACTCTCTATAGCAGTAGAAAGGAACAGATTTCAAAGAAAAGAAGCATTTTTGCTGTTGTTATTACCACATGTTTGTGTCTATATTTGAATTTACTAACTTAGAGACAAGCAACATTACCTGATTAGTATAATTTATAATAATACAAGAGATGTAAGCAAAGGTAGCCTCTCTCAAGCATATTTCTTTAAAATCTTCCCTGAATGTCTAGCTCCGTGCTATTTCCTACACTTACCATGTGGAATTTGAGTCATTGAGCATCACCCTAACCGAGAAAGAGGGCTGTGATTTCACTTTACATGTCAAAAAGGAATACATGTGGTACTATATAGAGTATTTTACTAAAATCAGTAACAGGTGCCCAGTGTTGCCATTAACACTTAAAAATTATTGACTTCGATAGCAGAATTTGGCAATATCAATATTTACCCACAGGGACTACGATTCCATTTTCTTTCAGCAGCTGAATGTGCACCTCCTCAATCCATGTACTTATGGCCATCGATAAAAGGGTGCAGCCCCTGCACCAGGATTTCCATCCGTCATTCAAGACTGTCATGTTCTGCCATGCAGCCTACCTTCAGCGTTGCAAGCAGCTCCGCTCCACCTCTGCTAACTTGTGATGACCAAGATGGAGGCATACTTTGCAAACACTGTTCAGGAAGCCAGATATTTTTTCTTGCCTCTCTATACTACTGTTAACTTTACAAGAAAGAATGTTGTACACATCTTTGGTGGAAAGCAATCTGCTCAGAGCTTCAGTGTAGCAAGTAACTTTGCAATTTTACACATTGCAGACCCAGAACTGTGTAAAGCAACGGTAGAGAAAGTGTTACAGAAGACCCATAAATTCCTGCAGTACGCTGAGCGATATGAGGTAGAGGACCTTCAATCGACAATGAGCATATGGGAATACAATGTAACATCAATCCATATCACAGGCTAGTTCTCTGAAATCATTAGCTGACTCATTAGGGTAGACAAAGTGGTAACAAGGATCACTGTAATCAGTAACTGTCACAGAGAGCTGAATGATTTTATGGAGAGGAAGGGGAGGGAATAGAAGAAACAACCAAAAAAAGTCTAAGCAAAGCAATTTCCAGATAAAAATGCATGCAATCCTGTCATTATAGAAGAGGTTTCAGATAACTGTATTTCATGATTATATCTTGCATAGTATGAACACTGTCAGAAAGTAACATGGAAAAATGAAACTTCTCCATGGCCCTGACATCCATACTGCTTGCCAGCCTCCGAGGGACAGCTTCTTCCTCCACCACTAGTCAGTGAGACAACGTTCTCAGAATAAGACACTGCTTGAATGAAAAATGTGACAGAATCAAGCCCTAAGGCATTGTGTAGTAATTGTCCATTAGTATATTTTACTCTTAGTATTTATCTTCATTATGGTCAACACACATTTTCTACATTTTGTGGATTGCTATAATATCTCAGCATCTGTCTTCTAGTACTTTCCTAAACACTACAACTAACAACAA
The DNA here is from genome assembly GCF_000687285.1 of Phaethon lepturus. Taxonomy (NCBI): domain Eukaryota; kingdom Metazoa; phylum Chordata; class Aves; order Phaethontiformes; family Phaethontidae; genus Phaethon; species Phaethon lepturus. The sequence continues at coordinate 10,554 of NW_010513059.1, forward strand.
CACTTCTGGTGTTTTTCCTCCCTTGTTTTTCCCAATCTTTTCTTGTTTGGTTTTTGTTTTGTTTTGTTTTTTGAGAGGTTTTGTTTTAAGATTGGGTGTTGGTGATTTTTGCTTTGCTTGTAATTAGACATTTTGCTAAATATTTATGTTATGTTTATGAATAAGACTATCAACAGTACAAACACTTTTATGATAATTATAGAACATAAATGCTGAAGTACTAATTGTGAAGTATTTCATAAAGTTCAATAATAATATTCCACAGCACTGTGTACACACTGTATTTTCTCTTTGATGGTATCATAATGGTTTTCAGTAGCAAATAACCTGAAGTGCCACTGACATTATATTATCTCCAAATATAATTTTCATGTTTAACTGGTATTTTCTGTAGTAATATTCACATCACCCTGTCTGCTTTAAAATAAAAACTAGTCTGTTCCTAATCCAGCGACAAATAACATGATAAATAAATCAGAGGAAAATAAAAGACTCTTTGAAATGACATTATAACAAACCGTGATTGAAAAAGCAGTATTACAAGCATTACCCATTGACTCAATACCCTCAGGCAAAATCATGTGTAATGGTATTGATGCAAAATAGTGTAGTGGAATTCATTCTAATAATTCTAGGCATGAATAATTTTTGAAGGTAATAGAAGCCAGAATCATAAATTCTCGTTTCATTTTACCACTGGACATGTCCTATGCTTTTAATCAGAAATACCATACTTGAATGTTTCTCTTACAACTATTCTCCAACTCTAGTTATAGGTTTATTCATGTTAAATTTCTGAACAATAAAAAGTAGATCCACTGGGTAAAATTGAATAATCAGGCTAGTGTTAGGATATTCTAGGCAGTTATCCTATTAACTATTTCATAACATGGAGCAACAAAATGTCTTCAGGCTTTCTACGTGCAGTCAAAGTTCTTACTCCAAGTAGCTTTGATGAAAGAGAAAGACCTGTGTTGAAGAGCTGACACTTCGGAAAATAAAATAGTAAAAAACATTAATATTATCTGTTGACTTAACTGAACGAGCACTTTTTTATTTGCTAGAATTTAAAATTTTCTTCTTAAAGAAGATCATGCTGTGCATAAAATGGGACTACTCTGTGTTTAAAATTACAGATGTACGGTTACTTGTTGCAAAACACTACATAGTTATGCATCCAATCTCCCATTACAATTTTAATAATTAAAATTAAAATAATTAAAAACATTCTACAACAAATAAAGAGTACAATACATTAACAGCCAGACTACAAAAATACGTTTGGGCACACAAAGTGAAGAGAAACTTGGAACTTCCTATCTGACAACCCAGGCAAAAAAATTAACATGTTAAATAGCCCATTGTTATAAACAGAAAACAGAGCTTCCTTCCAGATAATAGGAATACTCTACTTATTGCTCCCCGTAGTTCTCTGACAATCTGTGTCCTACCACAAAGCCACTAAAAAAATTAACAGGGATTACTTCCTTTCCCCCTTCAGCTATACTTCTGTTTTGCTTTAGGTCTATTACATCTACAGTAGCCATCGCTTGTCAAGTAAGTTAAGTGGCTTATTTTATTTTTCTTTATATAGCTTCATATGAATGAATGAAACGAGAAAAATGCAGAATCCTGGATTTTATGAAACGCAGTTAAGTGTAATTCATATGGGATTATTATAAACAAACCACTTCAAAAGAACTTTATTGAGATTGCAAAACCAAACACCTGCAATTTAAGCAATCCCAGAATGTGGTTGATTGTATTTCAACCTTAATTCGTTTTTCCTATGTATATGTATTGAGACTTCTTTTTCTCCAAAGAAACACTGCTTCCTTCAATTTATGTAACATACTTAGGCTTCTTTCACTATGCAGGAAATACACTGTGCCACAGGGCTAACAAGTATTTAATGCTGAGAGCACTGACAACGATCCTGGGTTGCGGGCCAGTGTGGCATCAGTCAGTTTTAGCAAGTTGAGATTTTACAATCTGTAGCTGTTTTATCTCCCTCTCTTCCCTACTTCCCTGTACTAAGTTGTAGTCTTGATCCCTCCCCTCAGATTTCTAATGCAACTTCAGGCTCCACTCCTGCGATATTCCAGAGTAAAGTGAGATAAACACAGTTTACTCAGTTATTTGGGGTAACTGTAAGTTTACCCATTTCTTGTTGCCAGCTTAGAGCATTAGACTGATGAATTTATTTATTTTTTAATCCATCAAACTTCCACTCATATCTCTTCCCCGTCATTCTTTTTTCATGCCCCTCTTCAGCCGAACCTTTCAACCAACCCCGACTCGTTCCCACAGTGCAGCTTTCTGTGGGAAAATACCCTTTCCATTTCCCATCGCTCTGTCCAGCTGCTCTGCACTTCCTTATCAAATCTGTACACCAGCCACAGACTTCCCATTCTAACTCCCACTCCATACTCCATTTTCCTCTCTGGTCCTTGGCTCTTTCCTTTTCCAGCTTCCTCTCTACGTAGCTTCTTCTCAATTGATTTCTTTTTAATTTTAACAGAAAATCTGAGACTGTGCTACCTGCCCCACATTCCATAACTTACCCAAGCATACTGATGGAATAATTGAATTAAAATACTTGAAAATGGTTGGCTCTGTACTGCCCTAGAAACTGAGTAAAAAAGTATGGTCAAAATATTTTGTATCTGCACCTACTTATGCATTTTGAGAGCTCTCTCTTTTCATTAGCAATTCAGTTTCACTGAACTGTTCACAAAACACACCGAGCAAAGGAAACAGCAATTAGGTACATTTATCTTTGTGTTAGATGTACAGCTTGCTATTACAAAGGGATTAAATTTAGCTAAATATATACATGAATTGCATGCAGACTTTGTAAAAATGAATTATCATATGCTGTATGTGGAACATTTAAACTGCTAAGAGAACACTGGGGAGAAGCACACTTTGGAAGAAAATGCATAATCATATTTTAATTCTACCAAGAGGTAATAAGAGTAGATTTTGATTCTTGATTTTTAAAAATAGACCAGGTGCAAAAAGAACAAATCCCCCAAATCACATATGCAATTTCCACTTTCCTGAGAGAGAGTCAGAAGAACTGGAACATAAATGAACATGCATCTGTTTACAATGACTCAGTGTTTAATTGTAGTAATGATTGTGTGAACAACTGATCACATTGGAAATCAATAGTATAAACTTTGGATCTTTATGTTTACTTTAGCTTTCATCCAGCCGTTACTGCAGACATCTAAAGCAAACTCTGCAGCTGCAGCATGTTTAATTCATCAAGATGTTCTCAAGGCTGACTGTGTCACTGTTATAACTTCATAATTTCAGAACAGCGTCTGCCAAAATAAGACTATAACAACGGATTTTTAAAGAATCATGAAAAAATGTCTCTGTGTAAGTAAAATTCTGCAAGCATCTTTCTTCAGTGAAATGTGGTATGGAGTAAACATTCTCAGATGACACAAGAAAACTGATTTTGAGACTGTAACGATTGAATATGCAGTTAAACATGTGAGAATATGACACATCTTTATGTAATAAAATGAGGGTATAGAATCATAGCCAGCCCTTCTTCCCAGCGATACATGTGTTTGAGAAATAACATATTGGGGAGTGACAGAAAAGAATCAATGCTTGGACAACAAAGATGGCTTTTTATTAGGAGATCTCTTTACAAAGTTCTGGGAGGTGCAGATAACAAGGCAGCCATCTGCAATCCCTCTGGCTTCCTCAGAGCTGTTTCTGTCCTAGAAGCCAACCTACCACATGAATGTAACTGTTCCCACCAACGTGGTCACCGTCAGGTAAGACTTATTTCAAAACAAAAGTTACTGGCTTGTAACTGTAAAAGTAGTGGCATGCCAGCAACACGGACTTAGACTCAGCCAGAGAAAAATTTGAATGTCACAGGAGAGGCTAGAAGTTCAGCTGTGTTGCCAGGCGTGACTGGGTGGGCTGCCTGCTGCAAAGCTGTGGCTGCCTGTGAAGCAGCTACTTGGGCAGAAGATGGGCAGTAGCAGAACTCGGTTGTGTTTACAGACACTCTGGAGCCAGCTCATCGGAGTCTAATAGCCTTTTACTTGGGCTGCAATCACACCTTCAGTTGGCTTTACACACACATGCAAAGACAGGGCAAGCCCTGCCTGAAAAGTCAGTTAAGGATTTTCCTAAATAGGAATGCATTCTGCAGGCAAGTGGTTAAAGACTCTGCAATACTGATGATGACTATTGCATGCATATGATCTTCACAGCGTGGAAGAAATCCCAAGATAAATTTCCCCTTTCATGTTTACACTAGTTTCCCAAGAAAAACTAAATTTTCTCTTTAAAAAAAGTTGGGAGCAAAGGGTTTTACTGTTTTCATTGTAAATGCACAGCACTTAATGTTTTGCAAAGCTGGGTCCCATTACGAAGTTTTCAGAGAATCTTGTGAATTTACTATTCAGAGGAGTTGTATAAACCACCTCTCTTGCTATTCAACAACTAAGTAACATTTAATGCCATTCAAATTCACACAATGGTTTTTAAATGCAAAATTGTCATCAATCATATACAGTCTTCTGCATAGTGTCATATTTTTTCCAATATTTCTTTAACAATAGAAAACATTAAGGCAGCTATTTCCAGTCTTAAATTTTCATAGGACGTAAAACTAATAACCGCTTTCTGCTCCAATGACTGTTTAAAATCATTGAGCTTGTGACCCTCCTCTTACAAAACCCCAACAACCTACAATGTTAGTGCTAGAACATTCATATGCTAATAATTTAATCAATCTATTATACCCTAGGAACCCCAGCTACTCTTTTACAAAAAAGCAATGCTAATTATTTACATCACTTCATTTTGCTGCCTTGAACTGCATAAAGTAATAACTGGACTTAGAACGGATTTTCTGGAATACTGTGAAAACATATGGGTTTATATAAGATAAAAATCTAAATCTAGCAGACAAATTCAATCCTCAGATCCCACAAGCAGCCTGAGGATCTCCACTGGGTAGTGGTATGATAAAGGTGCAGAAAAGAAATACTTTTTACATGGCCATGATCCAACCATGAAGCTGTTCCACATGCCATCCCTAGAAATCTCCCACCACAAAACAGGAATAGAGAAAAGTACCTGCATAATGCATCTAGCCCATCCCACCTCTCATTCAGCCTAACTCCCACATGCTTGCTTATGTACTCAAAAGATAATGATTCGAGGAAATATATCATTCCGAACGTCCGGAATGGAGCAGTTGAAACTAGTTCCTGGTTTATGCAGAGTCTTCTCCTGTGAAAGGGGAAATTATTGCAGCTCAGATGCTGAATACAGCAGACTTCTGCCAGGTTCTTAGGCTCTAAGTAACTGCTGAAGAGCAGATGGCATCAAGAATGTACCTTGAATGAAAGGAAAGAGCAATAAAGAATCCCATCATAGCTGAAATTGTGTGAAGTACAGTGAGGAAGTTTTAAACATCCTTCTTTACTGTGGCTACATGGAATAGATTCCAAGGTTGCTAAAATGTAAAAATGACCAAAAAGAAGCTTATTTTCTGACAATATGGATTCTGAATTATTTGGTAATGGTGCTAGTTTTAAGTTAATTCAGATAAGAGAGTTTAGTTAGGAAACAATAGTAAAAATCTTGCATTTTAAAAACTTAAATTTATCCATGGTATAAATGGTAGGGCTGGGCTTTGCACAGAACAGTAGATCTTTCAGAAGCATCTTTTGTACTTAAGTTTGGGACATCCTCACACCAAACTCTACAGATAAACATGATATATGGTTCCTGATGGCTGAGAATCACTGAATGCAACATCCTAGGATTCCCAGAGAAAAGATAGTTCTAGGCAACAGTATTTCCACTTAACACATGTATAGTCACACAGACATAACATCCCGTTGCCTCGTGAACAGATCTATTCAGCAAAACACTAATGAATTTTGCTTTGTTGGAAGTTTCCTACTCAAACATGGGTGTTCCATAAAAGTGATGTAATTATCAAAATACTGCACTGAAAAAAAACAACCCAATAGAATCTAGTTTACCAGGCACTTTTAAAAATCTAAGCCTATTGGAGTTCCTGCCAGCTTGCCCGTCTTCTCAACAACTTGCTTGACAGGCTACTGGGAGTACTGCGTTCAAATAAGTCATTTTAATTACATCAGAGCCCGGGTCCCCAGAGCTTATTTGTTCCCCGAGCCTAGAGCAGCCAGACAAGCTGCGTGCCTCTGAGCTTGCAGCCCCAAGTGCTAGCTGAGCTTTGGAGGTTTGGAACAGTCTGATCTGTGGATTGTTTGCAAAGTTGAGATTCAAAAAGCATTTCTCTTTGCAGAAAGTGTCACCATTCTGACTTTCCCTCTGATTAAGAGAACAAGCAAATTTTGAATGATCAAAATTCTTCATTAAATGATTGTTCACTTTCCCCTTGTTATAGGGAACAGCAAAATGCTGAGTGACCAAAATCCTTCATTAAACTGGACTAGTTTTTGTCACAGTGGTTAACTACTTATCCTTACTGTACCTTTGCATTGTGGGAATTAGGTTTTACTGTTGGGAAGTGAGATCAAGGAAGGTGAAATTACCTGCTTAAAACTAGAGAAAATTTGGCTACATGCAGGACCCAAGTTGCAAGTTAATAGTCAAACCTCTGGACCATCCTCCTTCCTCAGGCTACATTACAACAACGTATGTTCTCTCTTCAGCTCACACAATTGTCACTTCATTCTGACTGTCAAAATGCTTGCTTCCTTCTCATGTTGCCTTTTCACAAGTCAAATCAGGATTAAGAGATGAATCAGAAAACATTCAGAGAACATGAAAGGCTGAAAATTGTTTTAATATGCCCTCCAGTGTCACATGTCTGAACAGGTACATGATCCTTTGGCTGACTGTAATCCTGTCAATCTACCAGCCTGACTCGATGCTCTGTTACAAGCGATACAACAAAAGACATACGTACTAGGCAAGGACAGACCTACTGTAAAGTAAGAAAAGGCACAAATAGAGTAGGTCATCTCCAGATGTTATTTCCTCTCTGCATATGGATGCCTTCCATACATGTTAACAGATGTTCTTGATTGTGTTCTCTGTTGAGCCAAAATACAAGCAGTATGTGCAAAATTTTACACATAAGTTTTAGAGTGGCTTGGCTGTGCATTTAAGACATTTCCAAATTCAGAACTTGGGCAGTGCACAAACCTGAAGAATCAAACTGATAAAACATCATATTATTTTCAGCCTGCTCATACAACCCTTCCTTTAAATGCTGACATTTTCTAGGTTATCTACGTTGTGTTTCCTCAAAAGGAATGGAAGTTTGTGGGACAACTGTCTTCACAATCATCAGTATAAATATATCAGATACCAATGACAGACATAGCGTTACGACAATCATGCGTGTCAGGTTTTTTGGAAGCTGAAGGACCTTTTATATCCAGTGACTACACATAGAGAATCAGAGAGAGCTTCACTCAACCAGACTGCAACAAATCTACAGCTGTTGATAACAAAGATTATAAATAAAGATTCCACCATGCAGAATAACAGGATCACAACAGTCTGGTATTTATAAACTGCAGGCTGCAACCTCAGATAACATCCAGGGACACAGAGTCAGGAAAAAAATAAGGAAACTAACATATTATGTTCCTATGGAATTCTAAGAGTAACAAGCAACAAAAAGGTTTTGCAGCAATACCAAAGAGCAGCTAACAGCAAATGTCAGAATAACAGAAGTTAAACCAAAATCAGCTTAAAAAAACCCCACAGCTTTTCTTGATGATGAGATTTTTGGAACTTGAATTCCATTTTAGTGCTTGCAGCCTGGAATCTAAACTATGTTGAAAACAGGTTAGTTTTAATTTGAGCAGAAAGACATAGCTTATGTCTTCCAAACCTACAACAGCTCTCTAGGTAACTCACAAGGACCTATTGGATCCTTTCGATACTGGGGTAAAGAAAGTAACTTCTCAAAATGGCATTTTACACCGCTGAGTTATAGCTACCCTATTTACAGTCATGCCCTGGATTTTGAAGTGGTATTAACAGCACCCAGGAGAAAGTAGGCAGCAACACTGGAGTCTACAAAACTGAATGAAACAATGTCAAATTAAGAAGAAATGGAGACTTGCATGAGATTAATTATAGAGACAAAGTCAAGACTGATAAGACGACATTATATTTATGGTGGACCAAACTTCAAAGTTAAAGATGATGCTACATTTATAAGCCAAGTGGACCATAGCATTTCATATTCTGAAGGATGAGGAAGTTTTTCCTTAAGTAATATTCTTACTGAAGAAAAGCATACACTTGAGTCTGAGAGCCATTTCAAGGGAGAACATTCATTCCACATTATGTCTTACCACCTTCTTGGTGAAGAGCGCAAAAATTTGATCTCATAGAGTCCAGCTTCAGACACTCTCTGCAGTGCCCTTCTGCATGACAAGGATACTCCACTCTAGCTGACAGCACCAGAGTTTGGTAAAGGAGCAACCAACAACCTTTGCAGTTCCTGAATCTTAGTCCAGGATGCTGACACCGCAAAAGGGGAGAAGCACTCATCCTTCAAGGACAGCTACTCCTTTAAGAATGAAAAGCCTGTGGTTTGCCAGCCACTTTAAAAAACACTTTAAAAATAAGAAAACATTAAGTGAAAGTAAATCACACATTTACTGCATTCTCATGCAAGCAGATGATAGTTATTCAGCTTAAAGAGTGTTTAAAAATAAAACAGGGTTTAGAGCTGTATTTTCTTTAGTTAAATCCACTAGATCTTTCTCCATTTCACCCAGTTAAAAAGCTGTCAGGATGTTGTCAAAACTTGCTAATGACTGCCCTAGTACATCACAAACTTTTAGTCATTGCAAAGAAAGTGCCATTCAAATCTCAGTATGTGGCAAACCGTATATATACATGCATATATAAAAAGTGCAGTTCAGACAGTGAGCTGATGACCACGTTACATAAATACGTAACAGAGGTCAGTGTTTACACTCTTCTCAGCTCCTGGTTGAGTCTAGACACAATGCATGTTCTAACCAAGAATTCTTTATAGTGAGTTAAAGGATAAATAACCCCCAATCCAATATGGAGGAGTGTAAAAACAACCAGTGATGCCATGGTTTCCAGCTTAAAGACCTTAACTTTTCTGAGGGAGTGCCTGTTGTTCACCTGACCTGATTTATGGTTCACACAGAAAATTTGAACTTTTTGCAAAAGCACTTCTACTTTACCTAGAGAGACTATTATTCATTCATGAATCAGGAAAGTTTCACAGTAAGAATTTTATTGGCCTGGTTCATAAAGGTGTGGTGCCATTTGTAACCAGTGCAACAGCAAGAATAAGAATAAGGCCCTGGGAATATACAGTTTCTCTTTCTTCCTCATCACAATGAACTCCTTCATTCTATAAGTGTGGGAATCATTGTAAGGTTTGATCTCCAGCTACTGTAAATCACAGAAATGTCATACTTCAAGTTGGTATATACAAATGCTGATTTTCATAACTTTAGGACACAGTTAGAGAGAGGCACAAATTTGGACATCCAGCCATCTTTTTATGAAAAAGAGGCTGACAGATAATTGGTAGTAAATTTTCAAATTTTTTTGTCACAGTTTTCCTACCAAAGGAAGATATAAAAAATGTCCTTTCTATTACAGAAATGAAAAAATCATTGGTTTGATGATTGCACACTGTCTTCCAAAACCCACAAATATACGAAAAGGATTCACAATAGGAAAAAAACCCAATCAAGGCTGAGGAATAATTTCACAGTGTAACTTTGTAATGAGTCCCTGGAGGAAATATCTGTTCCTTTTGTTCCTCTCTGCAAAGCTATGTAATTGATTCCTAACTGTTGTGTTAATGCTCCCTGTTCGTGTCAGAATCCCTTTGGAAATACATTAAAGCAACCAGGAGACTCTTCTGATGCAACTCCTTGAATGCTGGAACCTTGGATTCTCTGACACGCATCACATTTCAGGCAGTGGGCCACAGTGGAAGCTCCAGTGCCAAAGGGCTGATAAATATTAATATAGAAGAATAAAGTATATCAAATTATATATCAGAATGTAGAGCAAACCAGGAAACTGTTGTCCTTTATAATGAAAGGCAATCTTTTATAGGCACCGTTACATTCCATAAAAAAAAATAAAAATCAAAGTATATTTGCTATAGCATGGTTTATTGACTTTTTAAACCAGCTTGCAAAATTTTAAATGATGAGAGCCAAGTGTTTTCAAAGAAAAGATTTGGTCTTCATCAGGATCCAGAATTAGTTTGATTCTCCCTGACCTTTCTATCCCTTTTGCTGTACACACACAGAGTAATAAAAGAAGAATGGAACAGAAAGGGTTTGGCCCAGCTCCTGAATTATACCCCCATGACTGCTACAGAGTCGTGCATGAAAGTTTGTGTGTCTGGACAGAGCCAGTGACATCAGGTAACCTCTCTTCAGCAAACAAGGAGAGAAATATGGGAATGGTGTGACTCCGTTTTTACCTACAGTGCCTAATTAACCTTAATTAAGGTTGTGTTGAGGATCTTGTGCAGCTTGCACGAGGGGTATCTGCTTCCTGACTGTTTTTAGCTTTGAGCAGGCTTTCCTTTGAGAAAGGAAGATTTCCTACCACAAAGAAAAATGTCCTTATGAAATACATATGTTCATGTTCCAATCTAAATTTAAGAGCTGGTACAGATAAAATATCCGTGTTTTTAGTGTTCCTCCAGGTCAAATGTTGTTTAAATAAAAGCACTAGAATTAAAGAAGATTCTCTAGCCTTCATAATTAAAGAAAAAAACCCCTAAACTTTTCACAATTTGGGTATATGCTCCCTGAAACAGCACTGAAGTTGCTAATTCTTTTCAACACTGATTTTAAGCTTGCTAACCCAACGACTAAAAATTAATCAACCTTGACAATGCCACAATTTACTGCAAACTTCTCCTTTTCCAGTATGGGTCATCATCTCAAGTTTCACAGTTACAGATACCGTTGATGTATTCTGCTCATTCTTGACTTTATTACACACTGGGTGGCAGTGTGGAAGGCTTTTTGTTCAAAGCGTCCTTTTATGGGACTAACTTAATACAAAATTGCAAAGTTAAAATAAGAAAAAAATTATTTTAATCTAGCACATTAGATCACAAATAGTAGAATACTTAGAAGGGCAGGGGGAGGTGTGTGTCCTCCTTCTTCATGTTAGAATGACACTACTTGATAAAAGACCCTGTTTTAAGTAGATTATAACTTCAGTGTTGCCTGTTCTGAAATTTTTCATATTGCATATCTACCTTAGAATTTTCTTTCTTAGTGGAAAATTTTGGCTAAGGTAATTTAGCTATTTCTAAGAACGCAGCAGAGACAAGAACAGTATCCTGCTATGTCTACAGATTGTCACGACTCCTTGTATTGAAATTTGTAGTATGCTTGTGTTTTGCAGCAGCAAATAAAATTTTTAAGTAAACAGGTTATTGTCTGGGATTAACTGAGAAAAGTGAGACTTAGATACTAGGGAGGCAGGGAGGGGAACAACAGATGGACATTCAAAAGCAAACAGAGTCATCGTCCCCCAGAAAGGGACAATTGATCCACTCACATCCTTCATTTGATGTCTGGAAATCCTATATTAAGGACTTCATGATCATGACAGTTGAAATTTGCCCTGAAGTTCTGGATTTTTTTTTTTTCCCTCTACCCTTGTCTCAGAATTCCTGCATCATAATGAGCAACAAGGATAATTTTTAAGTCTTGCTTCTCAGTTCTTTCACTAATTCCTTTTCTTTGGTTTTGGGCACTGCAGAGAGAAAACATAAGTTGAGACTCAGACATTTGTCTGGAGATTCAGTTACAGCTACGGGTGATGGCTTTGGGAAACATACACAATTCTATGCATTTTTCAAAGTCCTGAGGCAGATACTCAACAGGAGACAATTCAAGCCAGACACTGCAAACAGGGGGCCCTTCAAGTTTTTAGGGCCTTAAATCTTTCTCTGTCTCAGTTCTTTACTTGAAAATCTGGGAAGTCAAGAGCACCTTTCTTCCCAGAGGGCATTGTGAAGATAAACTCATCACTTATCTGTGAAACATCCTGGCTAGTCCAGTGAAATTCATGTGGAAACTCACATTTTCTTTCCCAGAAGGGTTTGAATGGTATAACAGATCTAAAGCCTAAACACAATAAAGAAAAAATAATACTGACTGATGCTGTTCATAAATGAACAGTGTCCATTTTGCATCACTGAATGCCTCAGGGTTCCCGATGAAAGCAGCCAACGTAATCATATATACTTGTACACCAGACAGGCAAATTTTGCTGCACACAAAAAAATAACGCTGGCATTTCTTAAATTCTTTGTATTTGCCTAGTACAGTTATCGTTACACCCAAAAAGCTATTTAACAGAGCACTTATTAACTTGCAGATAATAACATTTGCTATATTATGGTGAGGCAAAGAGTTTATGTTTTGAAATGCTTTGAAAATATAAAAGGCAGAAAGACCCTGACATCATCCCTGAGTTCATGAAGAAACTTCCCGCCTTAGACTTTTGATAGCATATTTATCTATTATGCGATTTTATGTTTTCTTCTGAAGCATCTAGTACTGACAGTTGGTGGAGACAGGATATTTGACTAAATGGGTCATTAGTCTGATCATTTCCCCAGGTTTCTGTGTGAAGTGGGGATGCTATAGCATCTAAGCCTGACAAGCACATATGGAAACAGCTGAAATGGAGCGAAGGCTTAGATCATTGCTGCATCTCACGAACACTGAGACAACGCTGCAGGTAAGTAGAGATGCTAAAAGCAGTCTCCGTTCTGTAAGGAATATATAGGAAAGATTAATGCAGAATCTTGACATGGTACTTTTGCCTTTCCCTATAATGATATCAATAAACATCTTCATTATTGATTTTTGCTTATTATTAAAATGGTCTAATACAAATATAGACATTGAGCCAGATTAATGCAGAGATCAGTATAACTGCAGCCAAGAGCATTTAGACCAGAAGTACTATCAATTACTACCAAGTCTGGCAAGCCCGACTAAACAGAACTCCACATAGACTTCTGAATGCAGGGCTTTAAAAGCAGAGTGATCCCTGATCTCCACTTAGTATCATACCCTACAAAAACTTCCTCAGGCCTTCTAGTTGGGCCTGTGCCACTCAATATCTCTTTTTCCTTCAAAATGTCAGCACAATCCCTGTTGAAATTGTGCCTGCAACACAGAAATGACCTTTCATTGTGAAATAGGACAGTAAAATACTTTTTTCAAATACTTGCAGATGAGTTGTTTTCATTTTTGTGAAGATTGCACAATTCCTTCCAAATATCATCGTCTAATGTATGCTTCTTGCTAAATTTCAGAAATTACCTTAGCAATGCCAAAAAAGATTTCTGGATTTATTTGTTCAGATTTCATCAGGTTCTGTCAGTGAAACTAAATTGTGAAGGTGGGAGTGTTTTACCACATAATAGATAGAAAATCAAGCTAAAATATTCTATAGACTTGAGTATCAAACATAAACTGAAAATGCACACTCAGAAATAAAAACGTTAGCTTTATTTCTGAGAACAAACAGTACCTTTCTCCTGTCATATAAGGCATGGTTATCCAATGTCATCTTCCTTTCATGAGTAGCATACTTGCGTAAATCACGTCCAAATTGCTGTAAAAGATATAACATATATGAGCAATTCTGACAAATCAAAATTGTTATCTTTTATATAAGAGCTCCAACAACAAACCAAATAATAACGAACACATTAAAATTACCTCTATTAGAAGACAATAGGCTGAAAAATGGATCATCTGAAAGGACAATGTTTTGATAGGCAACAGTCCGTCATTTCAGCTGGTTAGTCTGAGAATAGTTGGGCGCTGTACAAGAAAATAAGTTTATGTATAGCCTATGATGGGTTCTTATAGTCTGTAGGTGAATTATCTCAACAGGGAAGAGGAGCTGAGTGAGGCAGAGAAAGATACAGTCACTGCCTACTCAAACAATGGGCCTCCTAAAGTGCGTTTTTAGTGTAGACACCTACCTACAGAACTGAGAGAAAGTTTTTTAAGTAGTCAAACACTTCCAGGATAAGAAGGACCCCAAAGTCTGCAGAACCTAATCCAATGTCCAAATAAATACATTTTATTATCTCAAAAAAGAAAAGTGACTGAAGGAACTCATCAGCTCAGCAGGAGAACACATCAATAGCAACATTTTGCCTGGTCTAAAACATCGTGCTTTCGATTAACCTGAGCAGAACAGAGTGGCAATTCACCTGTACTTCTAGCACAGCAAAAAGGTCACCCAGAGCAGGCTCAGAAACAGTCTATTATACTATGTAATCACTCCCTAAGAAAATTAACATCAGAAGGCATGCATGTAGAACAGATTAATAAATAATTCTGTCTGGAGATTAATTATGTGTGTGTTGAGTTTGCATTTAGATAGAATTTTTTTATTTTGAAAATAATGTACTATTTTACATTATACCCACTGACTACAGTGTCTATTCTGAAAGTAGCTATCATTTCAAGTTTTCTTAACTTATTAAAATATCAATCAAAACATTTTATTCTAGTTCAAAACAAATGTGCAAATTTTAAAATTCAGCAATTTTTTACAGTTGAAAACACTCAAAATATAACTGAAACAAAACATTTTATCTAATCCAAAAATAAAGGTGTCAAATTGTTTTCAATTTCTTACAAAACAAATGAGGTTCCAGTTCAGAACATCTCTTCCTCAATTGTTTAATTTCCTGTATGTTAGTGACACTCTGCAAAGCATCTCTCTACTCAGTAACCATTTAAATTTCTTGTTAACACTAGTATGATGTAAAACGTAACATGATGTAAACTGACTGAAAATCCAGCTCTTCAGCCTATGATCCTAAACACTAAGCTTTGAGGAAAATAGATGTTAACTCCTCTAGAGAGACATCCATAAATGTCAGTGATGAGTTCATCAGCTCCAACCTATGATCATGCGTTGATGACAGCATGAAATGTTATGTGTGGAGATTTTTTAAAAATCCGTGAACTCTGAGTGGTCCTGCAACAGCAAAAATAGGTTAGTAATGCTAAGAAAACATAGAACTGTTGTGATTACTTACCCTGGAGCCTGTCCAGCCTAACAGAGCATATGCATATTGCTCAAAGGGAGTTATGACCAGATCCACACGGATTGCCTTCCAGTCTTTGACTTCTGCCATATCAAATTTTTTTGATGTGTTGTAACTGCTGTTGTCTACTCTTGGCTGATGCAATTTTAAAATTGCAAAACACTTCTGAAAATGATCCATGGCATCAATGCTTCTGCTTGGTAGCTGTTCCTTTACAAATGTTGATTCAACCATATCATAATATAGGAGTAAGCCCTAAAGAGAAGACATTACTCACATTGAATTGCTGGACTGGTTTTACTGTAATTCCAGAGTTCCTAGACAGTTGCCTTAAAAATTCATGTAAAATGCAGTTTCAGTAAACACAGAACTGTGCCAGGCCAAATCCGGGCTAAGCAGAGACATGAAACAGCTGCAGCTTTTGGAAAAATGTTAGCAGATCCTTTGAGGGAAATCTGTAGTCTTAGTCATCTGATAGTGGCGATGTCCTGGCCTGCACTAAGGAGACAATATTTGCAATTCTTCCCCTCCATCCTTTCCTCCTAAACCTTTGGTAGTTAACGTCAACAGAAATTTCTGAGTAGGGATTGATTAGTCCAGAGCACAGTCTTGCTGACAGATTCCAAACAGAGAATTTGGACTGTATCTCTTGTGTAAGATTTCCTTGTGACAAGGTCTGGAGTCTCCAGCGAGATGGAAGGGCCCTGCCCATGCCTTTTGTTTGAAGGGAGTGCACCAAAAAGCTGTTGATTCTCAAGAGCCAGATTTTATTAAAACATAAACAAGCTTGTCTTTTTATAATAGAGAACATTCAGAGTGAGAAAAATAGAAGGAACAGAGAGTTGCAAGTTATTTCCTCCTAATTCAGCACTGTAGGAAGGGTTGGGTGGAAAGAAGTAGTGCTTTCTTCAAGCCTTGCTCTGTAGCCAGCAACCTTTCAATGGCTCCTGGGTTTGCAGTGAACTCTGCACTATCTCTTCTAGTCCCTTAGGAAAAGCACCTTTCTGTCATTCCTCTGGCCTGTCTCTGTGCTTGTTCTTTGCATTTCTAGGCAGCTTCCAATGCTACTGATTTCCTGGACACCTCAGACTTACCCTGCACTCCCAACGCTTCTTAGAGCTCTGCATGTTCAACTGCCCTCAGGTAAAGCGCAATCTCCCCTCACCAACCAGAAAACCTCTCATCACCCAAAGCACAGCACCTGGGATGAGACAAGAGCAGCCTCTCTCTTCTCTGCTGCCCAGCACACTCTTTTTAAAGCATACAAGACATCAAATACAGAATAACAAAGAAATAAAGCAGATATTGTCCAACACACCACTTCCTTCAGTCACCCTTGAGTCTTCCGAAAACAAATGGCACTTGATGCATAATAATACAGCAATGTTCAGTGTCACTGAACCCATCTCTAGCAGGAGGGCTCAGCTGGCAAAAAGATTTGGCTTTCTGAGGGCAGTTCCACATAAAGGAAACACTTAGATGTGTGCCTAAGTCCTGGTACACTCAGCCTTAATTTAGCTTCTATGGATTCATAAAATATAGGAGACCACTGTGACTTCCTCCTCTGAGCTCCTGATTTCACAGAAAATAGAGACTTCTAAGATTTGCCTTTGTAAAAGAAATTTAAATTTGTTATAAATGTTAGCAACAATAGTGCATAAACCACTTTCTTCATAGTCTATCAAATGTTTAATTGTTATTACTACAAGGAAAACTACTAAACGGAACCTGCTAACTTCACGTTCTGACTAGATAATTTCATTAGTTTTCACCTTCAAGGTCAACAAGACTACAACTGTCACATCTTTTCATATCTCCTTTTACATTTCTTTAAACCTACACATTGATCAAACCCACTTCTCATATTTCTCACTGATGAGATCAATAGACTCAGTTTCTTACAATTTCCATCATCAGGATTTCTTTAGATCATTGGATCAGTTTTTTTGTCCCTCCTCTGAAGTTCCTCAAATGTTTACACATACTCCTTCCTCTAGACTAGAAATTCTTATAAGAGTCTTAACATAAAAAGCATGGTCAAGTATGCCCCGATTTTTAGTTAACATACCCCTTAATATATGGTAAAGAATCATATTAGTCTTGTTTTTGCTTTTTAATTGCAATATTGAACTGAGAGTGTATGGAAGTGGTTTTATTTGGTTGTTGATGGTTAACTACAACGGTCTCCAGGTCAGACCTCTTATGAACTCAGGTGACAATGAACTGATTTTTGGAAGAATATCTCCATATTAAATACCAGGTTTTGATTATTTCTTTTATATAGTGCAAATGTGGTAACTTTACGTGATAATATGTTAAATACCTTAGAGAATACTTTACAGCAATAAAATTACTTTTATCACTCAGAGCTATAAGTCTGACAAAAAAGCATAACAAAAACACTTAACAAGATATGATTTCCATGAAGAGACACTGATAGGTATCTGTTATATTTTCAGCCTCCGGGTTTTTGTTGATGATGGTTCCAAATTAAAGATCCTATTATTTTACTGGGAATCAGTCACAAGCTGTTTTATGGGTCACTGGGCCAACCTTTTTAATGATAACTATTTGACTTACATTGACATTCTTTCACTTCTTTGGAAATTTTTCCTGATGTTGAAGATTTATTATAAAATAATATGAGAAAATTAATTATATAGCTCATTCTCTTGGATCACTAGTTTCCAAGTCTGCTGATTTGAAAGAGCTTAATTTTAACAGGTGCTCTCTCATATCCATCTTTAAAACACATAGTAATTTTTTCTTCATTTTACCCCAACATCACAAGGCACTGACGCTTGCTATTTCCAAACAGAGAGTCAAAACAGCTGTTGAATGTTAATGCATAACTCCTTATTATCTCACTTTTTTTGCTGAAGCTACGCCTGCATTCAGGTTAATTTTCTTACTTTTAATCCTAAAAAATGCTTTTAATCTCACTGATCATTGACAATTAATTGACGACTTCAAGTTTTGATTAAGCACTGACAGTCTTCCTATTCTTTCTAAAAATCTTCTAGCTACTTCATCGGTGCTTTCTCATCTTTTCCTTCATTTTCCTTTTTGCTCTTTGAGATTTGGGGCATTACATAGCATATCCCAGAACGAATCTAAATAATTTATTTCCCTGGGCAGAATCCTAACTAGATCAAGTTTTGGCAAAGTCTTCTTTTATAGTTCCAAATACCTACATTTCCAGTACCTATATCCGTGTTTGTGTCCTCTGTGTTCAAATTAAGTTGAAATCTCCTCACTTTTTGTGCAAGAAAGCAGGAATTAAAGCCCATCTTTAGATGGACTACAAAAGGAATGGAATTCTACTGGAGGTGGGAAGTCTGATAGGATTTTTGTTTCTAATCACTTGAGAAAGCCAGCAAGATATCACAGCCTGCAGTGGTTTCTTCCTTCACAGGCAAGCAGATGAGCATCTAGGGAGTCTTTTGTCTCAGTGAGATTTGGGGACAGTCACACATGGCCACCAGTACCCCATACTTGCATTTTTAGCCTGTAAACACTTGAGGAAATATGATTATGTATTACCTGTGTATCTGTAATAGATAAAATGGCCTTAACATAAAATGCTCAGGCCTTTTAAGACATTCGTTTTTAACTTTTAGTCATACGTTGTGTCCTCTGCTTCATCAATATTTTCATTCTAACACTTAGCTGTCTTATAATCTATAGATGATTTCTTCTGAATCAGCTTTACGTAGTTTTCAGAGTCATTTTTTCCAGCTTGCTACTCATTACAGGAATATGTATTTGTAAATGAAACTAGGGTGAATTTGATATGCCAGTCTTTGCTGTATTGCACACATTGAAAAAATGAAGACATTCCCATTACCTAAAGTCATCCTGGATACCACTTACTAACGGTCTTCCCTTTGAGATCTCTCAGCTACTTGAGGTGTACAAATTCTGCCTGTTAAACCACAGCATTTAAAGATGGGTCTCTCTTTTTTCTCATCCTATTTTCATATTTAGGAACTTCAAGGGAACACTCCTTGAGGTCCCTGAGGTTTAACATCAAGCAATCATGAAGAAGTTACTACAAATCAACACTGGAAGGTTTCTACTACTGTTTTCCCTTGCTGACTAGGCCATGTCTTCTACTTGAATACATTTTAAGTATTTGCAGATGTCCATGGTTAGCAAGTGTGACTAGAAAGATATTTTAGGACTACCTCTCTCTGAGTTATTCTGTAGTTTTTTCATAGCTTGTTGGCTGGGCAATTTCTACAGCTAATAGGAAGAGCATGAGAGCATGTATACCACTGTAAATATCTACTTCAACTTAAATTACATTTTTCAACTTAAAAAAAATGTAATTTTGCAACAATTACACAGGTGCTGAGTTCAACTAGCAGTTGAAAACTAATTCAAAGTCAGGATATAACCTCTAAATAGGAGCCAAAGCCTAGGTCATATCCATTAGGATAATGTTTCCAATTAACCTAAACACACCATAAAGTGCTGTAGACCTTGTTTACGCAATCAAGTTTTAAAATGTCGGCACTTTCATTCCTCAAATTTACAATACCATCAAAACCAAATGTATGTTTTTAGGGCAGTTATCTCAATACCCACAACAATTTTCCTTTTTAGAATTATTATGCACTTTTTCTTAAATATATTGAGTGCTGTCACATCCATTGATATTGGAGTAAGTCCATGGTCAAACTGAGGAAAAGTGTGAATTTTTAGAAAAATATAAAATTAAAAGCTGAAAAATAAATCCAAATATGGTCGTTAGCATTCTTTATCATTTTAAATTAAATTAAATTATATCCTATTTTTAATTTCACAAGTTGTCATTATTCATAATTCTTGGTAGCTGGATGAGTTCTGTTAAAGCTACATAGGACCATTTTATACCACCTGAAAATGTAATCCAGTATGTTCTTCTGAAATGTATATATGTTGTTGCTCTTTTTTAAACCATCTCAGAAGGAAATTAAGTGAAACTGGATTTTTCTTCAGTGAAATACCTATAGCAAATCCAAAATAGAATGTAGGCATGTTAGTTCAGAGAAATCTCTACCTAGGTGAGACAGACGGAATTCTACAAAGTGAAACAGCTCAAGGAACTGATACGTGGGAGCAGTCAGGCCTGTTAGGGTGAGGAATCATTAGCAAATGGCATTAAAGGCTTGATTAGCAATACAAAACTTTGCAGCTGCTACATAACCACACAGCTGCCTTGGTCCCTTTTTCATCCTGAAGTTCCCTGTACATTGGAATGGTCTAATTCTGTGCATGTCCTGATCAGCCTGGCTTTGACAGCAATGGACAGACCAGCACCAGAGTCCAGGAATGAAGATGTTTCCCTCATATGCCATGAGTATTTGCACTGGCGAGCAAGGTAAATTGATTGATAGATAGATAGACAGACATACTGACCCACATACAGATATATAATACACACCAGAAAGATCAGATGTCATAAGAAATGCCACTGCTGCCCGGATCTTCACTTAAGAGATGGCAGGAAGCGGAACACTTCTGCTTACCTTATGCAATAACCTCACAGGCAAGACAATCAGATTCAGCCCCATCCTCTGCCTAAAGGGATTTAAGCCAAGCTCTCTCACGCCCAGTACTCTAACCACTATGCAATACTCTATTTTAGGTAAGAATGTCCTCAGCTCCTGATGCAGCTGAGACAGAATGCAACAAAAAATACATAATGCATTGAGTCAAAAGGTGAGACAATATGTGTTCACAAAGGGGCTCTGCATCCTTATCTCCATCTGAAAAAAACAGCTCTTTGCTCCAGCCTCTTAACCATTTCTGTATCTTGTCTTAGAAACAGGTTTTGTTACTGCTAAAATCCAGCTGTCATTCAGTAGTAAATGTGCTCCTCTTGTGTGAAGGCTGTTTACAAAAACCTGTTTCCAGTGATGAAAAAGTAAGACTGGTTACTTGCTCCTCACCATCGCCTTAACTGGACATCAAGCCTTCCTTTCCTGACCTGGTCACCTCAGCAAGGGTGAATAATAGAGTCTAAACCAGACCACTAATATACTAAAATAAGTAAGCACAGGCTGGCATCTACATTCCTCATTTTCCTAAAAGCCGAGAGAAAAATGCAACATTACACTTACTTGAATACACAGGGAAAGAACGAAGAGTGCAGGAATATTGAAAGTACATATGTAACAACAGGAACAATGTTAAATATAGGTATATAGGTTTTTAGCAAAAAATTAAAATGTCTTTACACAGTGTGTGAATGAAGCTGACAGAGATGGCTCAGCCTGTTTGCCCACAGACTTCCAAGCTTGAACCCACAGAAGTAGTTTCTTTCTTTCTTTCTTTATGAAGCTTTTTAGAACCATTAAAACCATAACCTGTGTACTGTATTACAGCTTTTCAATTTTGCTACTCTACTTTGAAGCTCAATGGAGACTTTGTGTTCTCTGTTCCTCAGCTCATTTATCCCTGGTGATGCTGCATCAAAGAGCATGATGTTGTTGATTTAACCACTTGGTTTTCAACAGCTTTCAGTGGAAGGATCTCGTTACATTAAACTTCTCAGCTAAGAAAAAGCCTCTTTTAGACTATTTAAATAAGGCTGAGGTTCATAGTTTAGAAGTGAAACATTGCAGAATCCTACACTAAGAGCTGCCAGAAGGAAGTCAACATTGTGACCTCAGTGATGTTCTTTGATGAATTTGGGCTTTGAAGCAGTAGCACAAAAGTAGAAAGCTGTAAAGCAGGAGACAGATGTACTGTCAAAAACTATAAAAATGCTTTAAGCTTTGGGTTTTTTGTGTTCCCCCTCCCCCTTAAAAACCAAAAGTGATAAAGAGGCAAGAGGAGTATAATTCCTCTCTTTCTTTTTTGCATTCTTATTTTGCTGGCAGCTTATTTTTTAGTACTGCCAATAAAAGCCTGTATATTACAACTGCCACAGTAGAGAGGCAGTATAGCTGGTAGCATAAGCCATAAAAATTCTAGGGGACAAACAGAACACAGAAAATATTTGTTCATAGCTTTAAGCAATCCCCAGCTTGTTTGGGTTTTGTTTGTAAAGCCGTTGTGCATCTCCCCTTCTGACATGCTTTTCCTCGTGCTGGGATCCCTAGAGGAATCCTAATCTTTTCATCAAACCCTTGGCCACCCTTGACCTCCCATACTCTCCCTGCACTCGCTTCTGCCAAATTTTATCCTTAAAAAAAAAAAAATCAGCAAAAACGATTTATTTTCTATTTCTTTCCTTTCAATTCCTTTTAGTGAAAGCAGCTCAGAGTGACCTGAAAAGCTTCAGCAGTTGCCAGACTTCTCAGATCACAGCCACTGTTCTCATTAACGTAAGTGGATTGTGATGGAATGGGAGAAGGAATGAAAGGCTGCACTCAGGGCAGGCTTTAGCCTCAGCCTGTTGTCACTTTTCCTTTCTGCTGTGTGGCAATAAACAGGATTTTTGGAGGACCCACGCGTGGCTTCCTAGAGGTTTAAGTCTGCTTAAGAAGGCAAAAGGACAGCTTCCAAGAAGAAATATAGCTTTTCTCAGAATAAAGGGAGTAGAATGACTGAGAAAGAAACTTTACATAAATAATAAAAAGATAAAAAATAGCGTAGCTCCTCAGCACTCATTAACTGCAACAGCTTCATTGCTTTTCATATAATTTTCAATTATACCTGCTAGCAATCTATTTCAATACATATACTTTCTGTACAGAATTAGGATGGAAGTCACAGAAATCTAAGAAATTAATAATAATCATTTTATTATGGTTTATTCTTTATCATAGAAATTAAAAATAATCATTTCAAAGACCAAAAGTCAACCAAAGAAAGAGTAATTCAGCTAAGGCTGTATTTTACGAGGAAAAAACAAGTTCCATTAAAGCCAGTTGAAAGGTTTTGACCACCCTGGAACAGATAACTTCACGCAATAAGATAAACTTTTGTCTGGTCAGATGTTTTTAATATCTTTCACGTGTTAACCCATTCAATATTAATTAAAGTACCTAGTTCAAGAATCAATTCAAAAGCATTCTCTCCAGGTTATCTGCACTGAAAGCTGACTTTACTTAGCAGTGGGGCATTTGGTGATTCACCTCAGACAGTGCTGGCCTTTTACGTGTTGAAATGTATTCAGTTCCCTTGAACAGTGCAGGTAGTAAATGTTGAAAAATATCTTAGCTGGCTAGAAAGGTAGAAAAAGAAACAAAAGCTTATTAATCCCAACATACTATATTTCTGACCCAGGAATATTTTGAGGTGCTTGTTATAATTCAGACTCTTCCAATTTTAAAGCTGCTTGGAACTGAAGAAAGCTGAATAGGAAAAAAAACCACCCAATCCTTAGATGGGCAAAATGCTTGCATTCTTCCAAACCCAGACATCATGGAGGACTATGTCAATTTTTACAATATTCCAATGGAAGCCAGGGAAAATGTTCATCTGTGGGCTGAAAGGAAGCCAGAATTCCAGGGCTTTGGTACCTAAGCTTTCGGACTTGCACACCTCGCATCAGGTGAGGTCACCCAAATCCATTACGCTTAAAGCTGGAGCTCCCTGAAGTAGTTCCCGTTGGGAGAAGCTACTCCCATCTCAAGGATAATCAGAGTTTGGTTTCAAAGTATCTGGACAGTTTTGCTGTGTCACTCAAAACTCCACCTGGCTTGGTTTCTTATCTCTGACTAGCTGTATATTCTTAGGATAAGATATAACAGAATATGTGTAGTGTACCTTCAACTTCAGCATTCAGCGCTTAGGGTTGCACCTAGATCATCATGATTAATAACCAAATAGAGCAATATTCCATTTCAAAATATTGTAGTCCTCTCTAAAAACGAGTCAACATTTTTTAAGCACTTAAAGTATGCTTAATTCAGTGCTGTTAGAATACGTCTTTTTTTGGCCAAATATTATTTAGTTCATACCTGCTTTTTCCATAAGTCAACAACTTTATGCAGAAGTTCATCATCTTCTCTTGGTCCTGGATTGGTGATCAAAAAATCTATATCATGTCCAACCTTCTTCCCTCTAGAAGCAATAGAAAAAACAAGAAGACGAAAAGAGCTAAGTTCTTGTTGATTTTCACACTACTTTTGAAGAGAATATTTTTGCTACACTATAAAAAGAGTTTGCAGCATCAAGTGATAGCAATGTTTCTTGAAACATAATCAAAATGGAATCTTCTATTTCTTTTATCGGGTCTGTCAGTGTTCTTTGTTAAGCAATAATTTAAACTTTTTGATGTATTTTCTCTATTGTTCAACTAGATACTGCAGACCCATTTGGTGATGTTAAATCCCTGTCTTTCTTCCCCTTAAGTCCCAGAAAAGAAGGTTTCAGTCATCTTTGGATAAAAAAAAACATAATCAAAATACCATACCATATATTATGAATCCAGTGCAGGAACAGCAGATAAACTTGACAGTCTGACTACTGCAGGCTTAAATATTCTTCTTTAGCTCTTGATGGACATTTTAATGAACAAAAGTGTGATTATGAATAATTGTATTGTTTTCTTTTATGGCAGACATAAAATAATTGAGTATTTTACATTTCTTCTTTTCTAAAATACAACAATGTTTTTTGCAGGGATTGAGCTTGATTTTTTTCAAGAATAGTTCAGCCTTAATGTGATTAAAGCTTTTTTATCACACCCACTAAGGATTTCACAATTAGATCTGTATGTACAAAGTTTAATTGTAAACATTTTTAATGAATAATTATGTCATAACCTCTTGTTTTTCTTCATTTAAATCTAAGTGTTCAGCTTGCCTTTCACCCACTTACCAAATGTGCTAAACCCAAGTCAGATTAAGACGTAGCTATCATTGGAAAACAAGAAAAACATGCTGTTGGAAAGTTTCCCTTCAGAATTATAAAATGTTTGAGAATCTGAGAATTTATCTTAGAGTGCAATTCAACTGAGGTTTGCGGAACTAATACCGGGTTTTTGTTTTGGTCTAAGTACTGCAACAGGGACTGCATACACATCTATTTATTAGCTGTAATCAGGCCAGCCTAAGGAGAAAGGAGCAGAGGAAATATTTCTGTAACTAAGTGCCGTATGTAGAAGGTGGAGTAAGCACTCAAAATCTGGAGCAGTGACACTCAAGTGCATCACACCTCCAAATACTTTTCCTGTGCTCATGGGAAAGTCTATTCTTGCTGACGTTCACAAGGGTACATGATGTTATAACTGTGTTTCAGTTCAACACTGCGCCCAGTGTTCAGAGAACTCGTGAATTGTTATACAAACAGTGAAAATTAGAACTGTACAAACCAAAAGGTTTGCTTTTTTTGTATTTAACGAAATAGTTCATTCTCTTAAAATAGTCCATAAAACTGAATGTAATTTCTTAAACTTGGAAATTTGTAGGAACGGCACTGCTTGGCAGACACGTCAGCTGCCATTTGTGCGGCAGGAAATCATCTAACTGATGGAGAGTTGAGCAGCACTAGCAGCACGATGCAAGGAAATGAAAACCGAGGGTTTGCATGTGACAAGCAGTCTAACTCACTGTAGTGCAACTATTGTGCCATGTCTGCAGCAGTGTCAAAACTGCTTAAATAGGTGGAAATTATTTCAAACGAAGTTTCAAACAAAGCATCAGTCTAGGCTTATAAAAGGAACAGCAATTTAAACTGAAGAAGTTAAAAAAAAACATTTAGTATTTCATGCAACACTTTCTGAGTTATTTTGTAGAATGACATTCGTTATCTCTTAAATTACCATAATAATCCAAAGCTCTTACTTAGCACTTTTTATTTACATGTCTCAAAATGTTTTTTCAAAGAGAAGGAATTTACTATTCTTATCTCAGAGTTACAGAAAGTGGCATAAGAAAACCTGCCTAAAATTATTTTAAAAAATGAAATAAAATCAAAGGAGGAAATTGGAAGCTGATGGAATTGAAAGCCGATTCCCAATTCGTCCTCTGGTACTCAACACATGCATATTTGGGGTTAATCATACCTACAAACTCCTGCATCAGTCCAGCCATAAAATCCCAAGAAATCCAAGATGTTTCACTGGCCATCTACTTCTCAAGACAGAGAGCATTTATTGAAATTATTTTCATAAGTGAAGTTAAAGTATTTAAATCTGATATAAAAGCACATAATATAAAACCATTGTTATTGTCAGAGTTCTATTTCAGCTTCTCTTGGAACTAATTCACATTGGATTAATTTCTGACTGAATTTGTCAGGCTGTTACAGGAACATTTAGTCTAATTTCCATGAGTACTCTTTACCAAATAATGTATTTCATTCTAGAAAAATTTATTACCTTCCTTAAAATAGAAAAACAATTTAGTAAATTAAAAGGTTGTACAATATATATTGCTTACAGCTTGTAAATCATGCAAAACAATGCAGCGAAGTGCACATAGATTCAGAACATCATTCTATTGAAGCTGAAGGGAACGTGGCCATTGATCTCAGCAGAGGAGGGCTTTTCACATATATATATTTATTTACAGATATTTATATATTTGTGTATGTATACATATTGGGTATTCATAAAATTACATAAAGGGCACATGGGATGGGATGGTGCCAAGGTGCTCTGCCCTCAGCTCAGGAAATACGTTACCGTATGCATTTGTTTATCACTTATTAACTCTATATGCACATCAACAGTCCATTGAAGCTGAAGCTAACTATATACCTAAAGACTAGATATGACACGGGACTTGATGATATACAAGTTAAACACCATGGTGCCAGACATCTCATCTTCCAACTGGATATGAAAACCTAGAATTCATCACCTGATTAAGTGCCTCAGAGAAGAAGCCTCAATCTCTTGCTCATTCCTGAAGCTCGCCAAGAGGAATGCTGCAGGATGCACTCTTCTTCAAACTCATCACATTCAAGAAAGCAGGTTCCTTACAAAGGACTACAGGTGGGCTCCACCATAATTTAGAGACTGAAGGGGGTTAACTAAGCATCATTCACTTAAAAATGGAAACAAATAGTTTGTTTCAAAAACAAACATCAAATTGATGCTGTCAGTGCCTGGTTTTGTCTTGCATTTTGTAGCCCAGTGACTGGCGCAGTGATTCCTCACCCTTTTATTGCCTTATTTTTCTCAGTTAGGGATATTGGTGATGTACCTGCTTCACAGGAGACATCTCCTCAGTCTCCTCTCCTTCCGCCTTCCACTGGGGTACAGTTCCAGGACCAGAGTTCAGAGACAGTCTTTGGGTCCATGCCAGTGTCCACAGGATATTTACTTACTTGTTATTAGCTATTGGATTAAAACCACTCAGCCAGGAAGGAGAACACTGTTTGAAATTTTCACAGCCAAGTTATTTGTCATCCACTGGCTGTCAGATACAAAACGCAGGGCCCATGCTTGGTGCAGGGAGCAGAGTTTTAAGAGTTTTCTCTCTAAATGGGCATCCTAGCCAGTACGCTACATCACACTCTCCCCTCCTGGCTCTGCAAATCTCCCATTTTATACCGCAGGGTGGCATAGATCCCCTCAGGCTAGTGGTTTTAGCCCACTAACGGATAGTGGGAGATGTAGGGATTTGATTCTGGCATGCCACTGCCTATGTACTCTAATCGTAAGGCTTTTATATAAAATTTGAGTACTATTTTAAAAATAAAAACAGCTGCAGTGACATTTCAGAAAAAATTGTACACATCCTCTTAAAGTTTATGAGAGTTGCTCAGAGCTTGTCTGTTTTCTAGGCCGCCTGTGAGATGAGAGTGATAATCTGTCTGGTTTCTGGATTCCAGCTGGGCATAAGCAGGATGTGTGAAAATATTTGCTCATACTTGGAGGTGCTGGGGTTGCCGTGAAGCAAAAGCACAGATGCCCCCAGGTGCAGTCAGGGGCAGAACTGGGGAGTTCAGGTGCCTAAGACTTTGCACAGGAAGGGACACGGGTTCAAGTTTTGCATATGCTGTTCAGATCTGTTTACATCTTCTTTTCCTTTTCTTTAAATCTAAACCTAGGTCTTGTCGGGCTGGAGCTATAAAAAAACCAGCACTTCGCAGAACTGAAATTGCAGCTTAGGTTTTGTCCCAATAATTTATTCAAACCTGAAGACGATAAAAGACAGAACACTTAATTTTGTTCAATTCTTGGCTGACTGAACTTGTATAAAGTTGATATGTTTCTTACTAATCAATGAATTACCTTTAAGGTTGGAATTATCTTTTTTGCTGTAACTGTTTTAATACAAAATATAGATTCCAAGTCATCAAACATAACTATCGTTATGACTAAAACTTAAATATATGAATGAAAGGACAGTATGGCAAAGGATAATCACATTGTTTTACTCTACAAGGGCAACATATGCATGATTAGACATTTTACGCTAATACTATGGGTGCAGAGTATTTTGAAACCTCGGGATATTATATAACGGCTAAGCCATATCAATGACAACTCTGATAAATTTACCTTAGTTGAGGAAACATAGACTGACATTTCTGCTCACAACATTTCACTAATGGAGGAGCTTAAACCACTTCTTTGCAGCAACGAGTTCTGTGTCAAAACCCTGAAAACCATTTAGCAATCTTTGTGCTTATACAGAGTTAAAGTGGATACAAAAGATTATACTGTATTTCCACGTGTGTGCTCGCATTAGTTAAAACTATAAGCTTCTCTTAACTTTGCAAGCCCTTGAAGTGTATGAAATACAAAATGAATATTAACAGCCTGTGTTTATGAGTAACTGCATCTCCTGCTCAGGCATATTTCTAGAAAATATAAGCATCAAATAAAATCACAGACAACAGAATACCTTCGGACAGATCTGTCATAAAACTGATTTATTATTACCTCTACTATTGACATTATATTGCGCATAGAAATATTACTTACTTCTTAGTGTTGCCAAAATATTCTGGGCTTTGCCTGCTAACCAAGGAAAGGTGTTTCTCCTTTGAAATGTTGCAGTTTAAGTCCTAGATTTGTTCACCACCATCTTCTCTAACAGCTCCTTTCAGTTGTGAGGGCCCTTCTCCAAGAGCAGCCCTTTCCTTCAGCTATGGCCAGATGGATCCAAGCTCGCCATTACTCACAGTACTTACACACAGCCCTGCATTTTCCACAGAAGCTTGCTCTACTGTCGTTTTCCTTCACTGGCTTCCACTATATCCAGTTTTCTTTCAGGTCTTTATAATTTTGCCCTACAATATGATTTCTCCCTTTTTTTCACAATATAGATAGTTTATTTTTTAAAATATTTTATGCTCTACTGCAGTAACATTCACACTTTTGTCTGCTTAGCATTCAGAGACCATGGGAATGATAAGGAGGAATACTCAAATCTAGGTAGTTTTTTTGTTTCCTTGGAATTCTTTCCTAGCTTGATTTTACAGTCTCTGTATTAGATTTTTTTTTTTTTTCCTTAGGTGCACCTCACTAATTCTTTCTCACTGACAACTCTTTAAAATCTACCTTGTTAGTTAGTTAGTTAGTTAGTCTTGTTAGTTTTAAGTTCCTAGAATCATATTGGTAGACGTAAAAGTTTCCTCTCATTTGAGAATCCAACTGTTACCCTGCCGTGGAATAAACCAGAATGAATAGGATAAATCCATGGATAAAAGTCCTCTGTGAAGTCCTTCAAACCATTAAAGTGATTAACTGAATGACCTACCTGAAGTACCAGATGATCATAAAAATGACTTCTGACTTTAAAACCTTGAACACTGTACTAGGCTGGTCTTTGGTTTGTTTAAGTTATTTGGTAATGGGTCACTGTGATGTTTTGCTTTACAGACTACATTTTTGTGTTTTCAGAGGTTCACACTTTATTCAAAGTGGGATTATAATATTTTTTACAAATCCTTCTCAAGCAAAACCTCTGACTTCGCTTCTGTGTGACAACAGTTCTCAGGTTGAATCATTTACCTCAGATCTGTCCTTGTCAGCTAAATAACAAATGATTTGCCTGGATTCTGATTAGAAATGCAAAGTGAACTTTGCTTTGTTGGCTAGAAAGTTTGGACCAGGAGTCCAATTTAGTATCGGGCTTCCCAGGGCAGTCTAAAATACTCTTTCTTCACAGCTGCCATAGTCTGTAATTCAACCAGTCTCAAATCATTTTAGGAAGGGTACTTGAACACTCTTTTTGGGGAAGAAGGCATTTAATATTCAGAATAAGAAAAAGGTTTTCAACAGCTGCTCAGAAAGATCATCAGAGATGACTGTGGACCACTAGGTCTGCACTCTCAAAGCCTGGACTGAAGACAAGCTGGCCAACTTGTATTTCTGTTTCTCAAAAAACAGATGGAAATTTTCCAGCTAATTTGGGGTTTTTTCATTTTGTAACAGTCACAGCATAGCCAAGTCTCCATGTATTAAGCAAATTCTCTCTACTCCTTATTCAGACAAAATTCTCGTTGGTATAATGATGGCATTAGAAGTGGTGAATGAGCTTGCATATGTGCTAAACCCTTCAGTGTTTACACACGCTTACTGAACTTCACACATGAGAACCGCCATAGTTATCAGAGGCATCAATCACTTGCATGAAGTCAAGCATATATATTTTTAAGAATCTGGAGGAGTAACAACTAACAGGTGCTTATTTCCAATGTCTGAACAACGATATTAAATAATAAAGAAACATAAATTTATGTGGGGTTCCTGGAATGAAGTAAATTAATTGCATATAATTAATTACATAACAACTCTTCAAATCATACACTCATTTGACTGCCACAGAATGTAACATAATGAAGTGGAGAAAGATAATGGAGAACAAAACAGATTTGGCATAAACATTTCAGGCTTCTTTCTACTTCACTGAATCCTTTATTCCTGAAGAAATTGTGGGAAAATATTGATTGTGGAGGAAGGCATATGAACACTTAGCATTGGATATTGGCTAATGTTCTGAGTTAGTCTGATGAAACTGGATTGTGTTTACTAAACAGTAAATTTATTATGAGATTAATATTCAGATTCCACAGATTGAAATGGTTTTAAAAAATGTTCATGGATGTTTTACCCATATAATTTTCAGCCTTTACATGGAGTAAGAAAAAACACAGAGCTGTGAAATAGCTTCCTGAGAATGACTGCTATCATGAAAGACAGCAAAAAAAAAATAAAAACCAGGCTGTCAGGAATTGCTATGCAACCAATATTCACCATAAAACTGGTAAGATTTTTAAACTCTCACTTCCCTGACCATTTTGTTGCATAGTTACATTTTGATACAGAAAACTAGGATGAAAAGTAATCTCAGACCAGAACTACATGGAGCAGGTCTTAGATAGCATGTGGAGAGTGTGCACAAAATATCACAGGGTATAACTCTCCCTTCATTTCCAAGAGCTCAGATTAAAAGCAATGCAGCTGAAATTCGTTTGTATAGCATGCTGGATACTAGCTAAAACGCTGAAAGCCGCTATAAGAGTCCTTTATTTTTGGAAAAAAATATGGGCATTCATTACAGGGTAAATGAAGTACCATCTTCTCTGCATTCTTCTTCTGGGAAATGCAGGGAGGACAGCTTCTAGACAGACACCCCCAAGTGATTTGAAAATATTCAAATGGCCTCACATATTTCCTTGAATATAGATGAGCAATATGCATAAACCTCTAGGAAGACCAAACGCAATTGCTGAAGTGATGATTGTGTGGCAATGGGAAAAGGATTAAACTTTGCAGAAGATTACAGATAGCTGAAGGAATGGACTAATTGTGATATAGCACAATGAACTTTTGTTTAAGCAGCAAAGAAAAAGCTTGGATAAGTAGCAGAATCACTCCTTCTGGATATAGCAAACAAATAATTTGTAAGTACCGTAAAATGCACATTCCTGAGAGAAAACTCTAGTAGCCTCAGTGCACGTACATGGTTACAGATAATCACAGCTACAATCAAACATGCACACACATGCATACGTAGTTCACGGATTTCTTTCTTACTATTCTAATATTGATGCCATAGTTTTACTCTAGAAGGGTATCCTCTACTCTGGGTCTGATCTAACTCCCACAGTACTGGCAAAATAGAGAAATTATTTGACACCAGAGTTTGACCAAACAGAAGTGGCATGGTAGTTCTGTCTCTAATAACCACAGTCCTGACCAAGGTACCTCTACTACCTGTCTCCACCAGCACGTGCCTTCTCAGAAGAGGAACAGAAATTCTTATTCCAAAGCCCAGGTAATTTGTATGCTTTTGGATTTGCTTATTAAACAGCCTTTGCTGAGAACTTGAACAAGAGATGGACAATTTTTTACAGACAGGTATCAAAATAATTCTGAGTTGTTGTCACTAGAACTATAAAGAACTATACCTTCTTTCTTGTATAAATCCCATTATAAAGAGAAAAAAGTCTTTAAGCTGGAAGCACTGGAGTGTGGCAATGCTACAACTACTACATAGAAGTTAAAATGCTGGACTGTTTAACAGCCAGAGGAGAAAAATCCCACTGATGGCAAAGCAGTCACAGATTTCATTCAGCCAAGAATAATTCTTGTCTGTAATACTACAGATTTTCAAAACCTTCTTCCATAACGTTTCATATTCAGGTATAAGTTACTAGCAGTTTAATAAAATGTAAATTCAAAGTAGATCAATAAGTAAAATTCTCAGAAAGTTTTGCCTGAATTAAATTTACTGAACTCAGATTTTAATCAGAAATTAATTATTTCAGCACACTTTCTTCTGTGATTTTTTTCAGGTCTGAAATCTGGACCTAGAGTAAGTGGTTTTATTGACTTAAAAGGACATTGACCTTTGCTAGGTTTGTAATTAGTAAACTGAAAGGGAAGAACAAGGCACTTTCCAAGGAAATAAGCAGAACCATATCTATACAAGGGCTTCTGCAACAGAGATTTCCT
>NW_010513059.1:43505-66249 GCF_000687285.1 Phaethon lepturus
ATTTTGTTGAATGGAAGAAATTAAAACGTTTGCAACATTCTCATTTCATTTGCAACAAGAACTGGGTAATAGCTAAAAGAAAAGTTAGAAAATTACCTTGTTTGTGACAGAAAAGGTCTTCCAAATTGCAAATAAATGCTGTAAAATTTATTTAAAGTCATTTCCTCAGAAACTCTGTTACGTATTCTGATCAATACTAAGTAAAGAGTATTATAGAGTATGAACAGCCAAACTAGCAGCATAAATAGCAGTCCCTTGCTATCATAAATGACCAGCTAAACCCCACGCACCACACATAAGCTGTTCTTCAAGTCACCGACAGCTTTAGCTCAGCAGTTTTCCTTAGTATTCAAGTCAGCTCCTCATTTTCAAAACAACATTTAGATCCAACAGTGTCAACGCAATGGTGGTTCACATACGTACAGAGTAGGTAGCAAGAAAATAAACGCTCACTGAACTGCAAAAGCAGCTCAACCAAAGTTAACAATCCAAAAACACTGACACAGAGAAAGCCGAGACAGCAGAACGCAAAAGGTGACTGTTCGCAAGCCTGACTCGCAGCGTGCAATGATTGCTTTGTCAATGGAGGGGAAGTGGAAGAGGGAACATTCAGCCTGAATAAACCAGGGACACTCAAACATGCCAAACTCTACCACCAGCTTCACTTGCTCTCGAGGTGCGTGATCTTTATAGCTCTACCTTAAACATGACAAAGACATAAGATTGAGGAGGATGCCAGAGGCAAGGTACCATTTTGTAGTTCATCAGATTAGGTAATCAGAAGGCTCATCCATACCGTTTATCACATGAAGACATACTAAGCTTCCCAAAGGTTGTAGTTTCTGGAATCATAGATTGCTCTGATTCCAGAATTGAAAGTCAGGGAAGCCTTGCATTGCAGGCTTGGTGGTAAATAAGAAGAGAGTGCTGTATAGATTATCAGGTTATTTTGTGCAATGGATAATTACAAATCCTAGATCATGATTTTGCCAATGGTTATTAAAAAATTAATAATTGAGAAGGATTCTCTCCACCTTACATTGCAAGTATCTGTAGCAGGTGTCATTTTTTATTTCTCCCCAAGTGAATTAATCC
Source organism: Phaethon lepturus (assembly GCF_000687285.1). Lineage (NCBI taxonomy): Eukaryota > Metazoa > Chordata > Aves > Phaethontiformes > Phaethontidae > Phaethon > Phaethon lepturus. The sequence goes on from NW_010513059.1 coordinate 44,601, forward strand.
CAACATGATCCACATATGCAGTCATTGCTTTTCAAAAATGTGGAGGGCAGATATGGGTATGGGAGTATCTGTCGTCTTGGGATAATTTCTGCTCTCCTGGTTTGTAATTTGAATTAGATCTTACCTCTGAAGGCAGTTTGATGCTAGTATTTTCCAGACAGTGTCAAAATTCGTTCTCTTTTCTTTCTAATGCTATGTAGATGGTAACATACTATAAAATACTTGCTGAGATGGGAATTGGCAGTGTGGGGAAAATACTTGCAAAAACGTTTTGTAGTTGGACTCTGATTTTGCTGCCCAACATCTCAGTCACACTAGTAGAGCTGGTTTGCACAAGATGATAAAAATTGAGAATTGAATATTTCTGGAAATCTAAACCCAAACAGACCAAAATTTTGTATTCTGTATCAAAGGACATGCTGGAATTCCTGTTCCTTGAGGTTTAATTCTTCCCTGACTGTACATCACAGGGCTACTTTGGGGCATAATTAATATCTGTGAGATGGTTTAATAGGATACTGATGAATGTCTGAAATAGCAATAATCAAATTAAATGAACTGAAATAAATTCTGCCACCAGCAAAGACAATTAAAATTAAAACTGCATTCATGATATATTTAACTGAAAAGATACCGTACTGCTATGTGAGATACTCTGACTCATTTTGAGGCAATTTGTGGGTAAAAAAAAATTGCTGTTGTAGCTTTGTCTGCAGAATTACTTTCGCTCCTGATTTAAGAATAAAATGATTTTAGATTAGACTGTCTCCAAAATGAAAACATAGTGAAAACTGAGCCAGTGTTCTCCTGAGCAGCTATAAATCAGGCTTCTACAAAGGTTTGAATTGCCAAAGATAGCGTATAGCAGCTTCTTCACCCGGCCAAGTAATTCAGCATAAACCCAACCAAACTACGTGGTCTTTGGCAACAATTCACAGGTGTCTTCTCTGGAAGAGGTGCTTGAAGGTGGACACCTCATTAAAATGCTACTTTTCTTGCCCAGTGTAACATTAATTCTAATTCACTGGGGCAGAACTCATTCTCCATAGCTGTGGAAGCTATTTATTTTATTTTTGAAGTTAATCCAACTCTGCAATGAAGTAGCAATGGAAAAACCCCTTTCCCTTTAGGAGCAGAACCTTTACTTACATGGCATAAGGGAATATAGCTTTAATATTGGATACACAAAACAAGCACTTCTGGTTTCTCATTTATTTAACAGGGTATCACTGCTATGGAGCATCAGTAGCTGCTGTTCAAGGAGACTTTTAGGGAAACACCTGACAATGCAATGAATGCATTACTTAAAAAATCTTTCTTTTCTTGTATCAAGTCAGGATAAAGAAGTGTCACCTGCTGCAGCAGAAGGGGGATCACATCTCTGGATATTTCTGCAAGTTATGGTCCGAGGGTGAAAACCACTGAAGTGAGGAGAACCAGTGCAAAACCTATGCAATACCACTTAAATCTTACTTAAAACCTAATTTCACCCTCAGTGACTACATTGCTTCAAAAAAAGTATAGTCATGCGTGCCGTTCATCTAGTCTCTCATTAAATGTACTTTGAAAGACCCAGCGTATGACATGCTCTGCTTGACTCTGTGTGTCTTTTATGACCCAAAAGAAACCTAGACACTGTTTCGCAGAGTACAAGACACCTGGGTACTCCTCTTCATGTCATGCCAATGTCTTTTTTTTCAAGCTTTGCTTTAACAGATATTTGATATTACTTTCATGCAATAAGAAGAAAAGATAAATCAGAAAATAGTTATTCAACTGAAGAACTTAAATAACCAGCAGTACTGATAAATTTGAAGTTATCCAGTGATCTTATAAAGCTCTATCAGATTATTTGCATTAAAATTACTTAACAGGTCAAAAAAATTTTAACGCAAAACCTTGAAGAGATTTATTTGCCTACCTTATGAAAGGAAAAAATGATGAATGGCACATTTATGTATTGGCTTCTATGGAATTTTAGCCAAATGGTTATTTCAAAATATATTAAGTTTAAAACAAATCTGCATAAGGATCTTATATAAAAGGATATTTAAGAAAAACATTATGTTGGGGAACATTATGAAAAATTTAATGGAAGTCAAAATTTGAAGATCTAACAAAAAAAAATTTTAAAAAACCCAAAACATTATTCCACAAACAAAAACATTACAGACAATCTGATTGACCTATTTTTGTATGCATTATCTTGAGGTGGACCACCTATTACTCACATGCTGAAATTAATTCCCTTCAACCTTAACTCAACTTCAGAGCTGTTAAAAACAAAAAAATTCTGTGAAAAACAGTTACAAAATTAAATTTCATCTAAATTTATTACACACCATTAAAATATCTCTACCAGCCTGGTTTCTACTGAGGCAGAAGAATAGGATAGTGGCCATATAAGAATTTAGTCACCTATTTCTTAATTAGAAAGTATAGGTATCTCTATGTTTTATAATAGTTGTGCTGCCTAGATGGCATTATTGTCTTCCAGCTTCCCATGACATAGATGTCTGAATGTGATTGTTGTCAATTATACCCTGATGTTGAATATTTATCCCTTTTTGGCTTACACAAAAGAAGACTTTTTGCTACTAACAGCTTTAGGCTCTCTGAATTCTATATTTGAAGTAAATTCACTATTCCACTAAGCAAAACAAAACTATGCTTAAGCTTTGAACCACTGAGAGTGCTGTCTCAGTTTCATGTAAATAATGCAACTGTACCTGGAAACTCTCCATATAATTTCAAGCTTTTAGAGCTTATGAAATGTACCATACCAATCTGTCACAGTTTTATTTAAAGTCATGAAATACATTGCTCTTGCTTTTGCTGTCTTGGCAAATCCTTTAAATTACACTCCATTCCAATCAAGCATTTCAAATGACATCATAGAAACTTCCTGCATACATAAATTTTGCTGAGTGCCAATCAATGGTGAAGCAAAAGCTCTTCAACACTGTTAGAAAAAAAATATACACTCCAATGAGTATTGATGTGAATTTTGGATCTCGTATATTCAGCTGAAATGTAAAAGTATGCAGATGATATTTTAGTCTTAAAACATCTATCTAATTTCACATATGTAAACTCTACTGTAAGCATATTCTATGGTAACATGGAGCAAGCTTTCTCACTCTTAAGAAACAGTCTGTATGACGGTGGTAACAGTATCTTTGGTTACTAGAAATTGTAAGATTTTAATTACTCTGGAGTCTGCAGGGAAAAAAAACAAACATATTTCCATATGTAGTAAGTGCTGAAGAATCAGGCTTGACTGGAGAGAAGGTATATATTTTTTATTTATAAGAACAGGCATCTCAGACTAGACCTGCTCAGACATCTTGAAATACCTCTCTATTGGCCTAACGTAAAGGCTTAACAAAGACTTTAGAATTATGCAAACTGAAAAATAAGGAAATTCAATTACCTCTACTTATGAGGAATACAAGAAAGAAATCAGCACACTCAAAAATGCCAGAGGTTTCAGTAAACTCTCAGAGAGTACAATGAACTTTGGGGGAAAAAAAAAAAAGAAAAAAGATAAAGGAAATGACCCCTCCTTCCATCCAACAATAAATCAATATGACATGATGAAAGGAGAAGGTTAAGGTTTTTAGGACTTCTCTCTGACTTCTTTGGAAGTAGTTGGTGACCAGCACTTTTCAGGATAGGCTACCAGAAACTGGGAGAGAGATGGACCCTTCTAGATCCAGATTAGTCATTATATATAGATATTGCTCTGATTCAAGACAAATTCAGGTGCTTTATCTACCTTCAGCTGGTATTCTGCCAGAGAATGAAGTTTGCCAGTGAAGTTCGTGGTATTTAGCTGGAGTAATCAAGAGCTGGCTGTAGGTTGTACATGTACTCCAAATACATAAAGGTGGAACTGAATGGTTGAAAGGCATTGACATTCTGGATTTGTAAGTCAGAAAGCTTTCCAGTTTTTTGTTTCCACCTCAGCTGATACATAATCTACTTAGGTCCCACATTTCAAACAACATTAGATGCAAACCGAAACCTCAGTTAACCGAGTTATATATTGCTAGAACAATAACCTAGTGATCTCTTCAACGTCATCAATAATGTAGCAGACAAAACAGAAAGGTCAGCTGCATTCAAATTATTTACTGAAATAAGTAGACAGCCTGCATTATTAATTATGAAAGCTGTATATTTCTTTAAAATGCTTTTATGAAGCTATTTGTCACACATTTTTTTAACTAGAAAAAATGATTTTGCATCTAAAACAGTTTCTATTTACTAGTTCAGATTTTTGTTGTCCAAGAAAGAATTGTTTGGTTCAGAATTATATTTCTATTCTACTTACTCAGAATCTCATTGATATATATATAAGCTAATATTTAAGATATGATATTTTATTTTGAAAGAAGAAAGAAAACTTTTCTATACTGACACTATAACAAATAGCTTTATAGCAACAATTTTTGCAGTATTGAATCCTTCTGGTGGTAGATTGAAAATGTGCATTCAATCCCAGTCCCTTTTAATTCTCTAGATAATTCTCTTGAGAGTTTCAAATGGATTATTCCTTTGCCATATCCCTTTGTCACAGAAACATCCATCAAAGTGTTCTTTTTCACGCATGTCTACTCTGGCATTTCCAAAAATCAAAACATTCACTTTAAACAATTTAAAAGACAATATTAATGTTCATGCAAGGAAGAAAACATGCATTTTCAGAATGTCTGAATGATATTAGGTGTTCAGCCTGGGTTTCACCTACTTGGCAGTGATGGGACAATCTGTGGAATCAACCTACCGTAAAAAATAAAGGTTTCTATTTGCTTCCTGCTCAGTTGTACTAGAAGTTATATAAACATGACAGATTTTCTATTAAAATTCCTTGAACTGAGAAATAGATTGCTTGCATCCACTGAAAAAAAAAATTAAAAAAACCCCAAAAAACCCACACCACTAAACCAGAAAAACTCATCCCCCGCCTCCAAATTCTAACACAACATAGGATTAAGATTTCTGTTTGAGATGGTGGTGTGAAGGCTGAGGAGCGCAAGTAATTGTTCATGCATTTGGGTTAGTCACAAAGACATGAGAAGCTGATTTGTGAAGTTGGACTCTCAGGCATTTTGTGGCAATATGTATAATTCTACTGTAGTTGTGATTGTTTTAAGATATTTTGTATGCCATCCAATGAAACAGATTAATAGTATCTGCCAATATCAAACCGAACAGTTGCATGGTTGCTAGCGAACAGCTGCAGCACGGTAAGTTTGAGTTTGGCCTTCCTATCAAGACACTGAAGTTTTACTCAAGTACTTCTGAAAAACTTATGCACAGTTTAACTTCAATCATGTGTACAATCTGTTTAGTTTTAATGAGGTCACTTACTTGAATTTTTAGAGTGAACTGTTAAGTCTTTCCAGGATTGGGCTGGCATATGTGTTTTCCGTGACCACGCTTGCATACCCCCACTGCATGTAAGGTAGCTGGAAATTTTATAGAAGTGTAATCTAGAGAAAATGAGATTGGTCTCTTTTGAGACCTAATTTGGATTGTGTCATCTACTAATTTTGTCTAAGGGAAGAGAAGTTTATTTTTAACCTATGGGATACATTTAGAAAACTAGACTTTTACGGAGAAAATAATATTGACTATTAAAATAAACATATTTTACACCAGAATTATGGGATACAACAACTATGCCTGTTTTATGATCGGTTTTCAAACCTAAATTGAAATTCAAAGCTTGTCTACTTGGTATACATCAGTGTTTTGCCAAGATAGCTGTCTCATGTGAAATCATACTGTTAGCCAGCAGTTCCCTGGAGCTGAAACAGTTATACCCTTTTGACCAATACAGGTTATTCTATTTGAGAAAATCATTTAAAATATCCTGGCAAAGGAACACTGCATCTCCACAGAGAAAGGCCGCCAATATATTCTACAAGTATAGGCAAACCAGAAAAGCCTTTTAAAGTGTAGACAAGCCTGTCTTTAAATCTACCTTAAGTAAATCCCTCCAAATCTTGTCACTCTCCTTTACAAAATTCCCTTGCTCTCCTTCAAGACAAGGTCCTCCATCAGGCTAAGGAGCTCATGAAGTTGGCTCAGTTGATTTAATCCTAAACTGAAAACTTCTCTGATTACTATTAACCAACTTCTTTAATTCCCAAACCATGGCAAGGAGACACTCAGTTCGAGAATGTAACTTCTGAGTGTTCTTTCTGCGCCTTTTTTACTGATTCAGATATTGTGAAGTTCTAGCCATATATTTTCAGAGAGTCTCTCAAAGAACCAGTCATATCATATTTCTCTAAACTCTTATTCTCATTTCTTTCTGAACATAGTCTTGACTTTTTCAACCTGCATTGTTGTATGACAATGGGTTGTTTTAAGGGCGTCTTCATTGTAGCTACATGTTTTTATTTCTTTAGGTGAAACGTGAAGATGCATTTCGTGGGTCACCATTTCTTGCCAGTTGAAATCTCAAACCGGTAGATGAAACCATCCTTCTATTTTGTCATGATTCAGCTGAAATCAGTGTCAAGACTCCCACCGACCTTTTCGCTGGAATGTACCAATAGGCTGTTCACATTTCATTTACGATATTGGAATGGTGGAGACATGTTCTACATTTACTAAGTCTGGATGTGGTACTATTTATGGCAGTGATACAAATGCATACTGTAATATCAGCATTGAGACATTTCATAAGCAACAGTGTTCAATGAGGATATTATTACTAACACAGACAAACTAGGTGCAGCTGGACACAGTAACTTCTGCAACAAGATCAAATAGTCAGGAACGTTTGATGTGTTTACTCACTAGAACTATGTCTAGGTGTAAGATATGCCAAGATAAAAAGAAAATTTTTTGCGGGCTCTGATCATTAACATAACATACAGAGTATAAGATTATTAGTTTATGAACTAATATGAGTTTATAAACTTGTCTATGAGAAGAAGCAATCCATCAGGTTTTAATGGGGTGGGCTTTTTTATTCTCACAAGATAGCCCCTAGTAGTATCATAGAACAACTATCATAGGCTCAGTTATAATCATCAGCTATCTTACCAGGTCTTGCTGCTCTCTATTTAATGCTGATTTTCCATTCTTCAAAGATTGCCTGAAACATTTCCACCCAACTTTCCCACAGCATTGTAACAATACGTAATAAATGCCACCATTCCCAACTGAAAGCAACTAAAATGACTGTTCCTGGCTATATCTCATAATTCAGGCATTTCCTACATGACTTATTTTTAACCTTTTTAATATTTTCTTTATCTCACATGTAGAAAGTGTCCTAACTGACATCCTAACAAAAAAAAAAAAAACAAAACAAAACAAAAAAAAAAAATTAGCCAGCAGTTACCTCCTTATTATCCTGTCCCCACACCACTATCATGATCATGTCACACTTAATAAAATGTTATGGCTACGCTTGCTCACAGGGATCTGCAAAATATACCCTCTGGTTGCTCTAAACATAATACAAGGTCACCAACGCTTGCAGGTTTTCTCATGATTATCTGCCAGGAAAACATCATTCTTTGCTTGTGCTGTCAACTGGCTTTACAGCAACTAACTAGCCTAAAATAAACTTCGACTTCTGCTAAAGAGTAAATCAGCAATGAGTAAACTCTGTTATAAATACCCTGTTTTCAAGCCAGCTTTCTAGGAATAAAACCATAGTAAAAGTGATGCAATATATTACATATTATAATTAGAACTGGGTTTTAATCTCTTGACTCTCAACAACAGGCATTTGATCCTTCAAACCTTGAACTGTCTGGCATCTGAGCCTGCAAAATCTCTTCTGCAAACAGCAAACCACAGAGTTCATCTTAGTAACTAGTCACTAATAAGAGAGCAAAATCTTCATAACAACTTCATTTCTGGCATAGATGCCCTGAAACACTTATGAATGAAACACACTAACAAACAAAATTATCTTGCTATATGAATAGTAAGAAATATACTTGAAAATATTTGAGGCATCAGAATGCTCTCAGACGAAGCAATGCATATTCAAGAAGCACTGCAAACAAGACAAAATGTAATTAATTATTTCTACTTCTGAATTGCTTTGGAAAAAGACATGGGAGTTCATAGGTAAAGAGATGCTTAAGTACTACTGTCTGAAACAAATTAAGAAATAGGAACTTGTTTTCTGGTGCACCTGTACATGTCTGACAGAAAGCTGCCTAAGCATCATTAGCACTATTTTTCTTAACACATTCATTAAATCTCTTAATCACAATCAGGCTCTATCCTTGGTCCATTAATGCTACCCTACATCTGACTTTATTGCCAGGAACTTAGTCAAGGACTGCTGGCAGAGTTTTGTTTCAATTTGCCTTTATGCAGAGTTTTGATTTGGTTTGCCTTTAGACAAGAGTAGCACTTTCTTCTGCAGGTCTCAGTGTTACAAAGACAGTGTTACTATCTGGCTCTCTTCATTCCATTTCCACCTTTAGTTGCTTGGATTTTGTAAGGCATCATCTTTTTAGCAGGATAATAAACTATTAAAATTAACTATTTTTATATATAAACTACTTTATATATAAAATCTAAGGACCAGAACTGTCTAATGAACTACGCATGCCTATCTCATCAGGGCCACATACATATTTGATTTGACCGCTTGTTCTTTATGGGTTTTTCTTTTATCTTACCACCTTATCTGAAATCTCCTGTCTTTTTTTCTTTTTATCTTGCTACTTCATCTTTCCTTGAATATATTCCACTATCTTACTAGTCCTCCTTGTACCTAATGCTCTATAACTTTTAGAAGATTTTTACTTACCAGTTTTATGTGCTATCATGAATATATTTTACTCTATAGCTATTTATTTGCAAGACAGCCTGTAAAACCCTTAGTGCTCATCCCTTTACAGCAAATACTTTTCAAGTAGTATATTTTAAATATCTTACTTCAACATACTTCCTGGCCGGAGTATTAAAACCAGTCTGTTTAAATTCATTGGCTGAGCATTCCAGAAATCAATGCATGATATTAGAGGTCGTCATGACAAATGTTTATAAGAGACACCTTGATCATTGTGACTTTTCAGAACAGTGCTTGAAAATATGATGCCTCCCTGGAATATCCATGTAAAAGGCCAAAAAACTCAACTATTAAAAAAACAGAGATTGGAAAATATTTGTTGGTGCTTGATTTTGCTACAAATTCTGAGTTATAGTTATAGTTGGTAGTTTATTCTCTCTCTCTAATGACTCAATCTATTATTTACAATGAGCATTTAGTGGAGTTGGTCAGGAAAATGAGGGAAAGCAGAAGGATTTTTGGTGATCTTGAAAAGGCATTTTAACACTTCAGAGAGGTTTCTGTGCCTCTGACTACCTCTTCCCTGATACACATACCCTGTCTTTAGGAGAAATGACACAATATAGTATGAAACTTCCATAGCTGAGGCTTGTCACAAAAGAGGAATTCTGACTAAAGAACTCATTTTGTTAAAGAAATACGAATCACTTGCATTATAGCCCCTACCAGTCAACAGAATGACATTTCTGTCCAGTTATTCAATGAAGAGTTGAAAAATTTAACAGAAAACAAACAATGCTTAAGAAACATTTTGGCAGATATTTTCCAACTAACCCTAAATATAAATGTGTGACCTACTTCCTTCACTATCTTAGTTTCTGGGTATAGAGCAGTTCTATAACACCACTTATATGCTCTGGTTTGCAATATTCACATTATCAGCATGCCCTTTCATCAAACCTCTTCCCAAATAGTAATACACAAATTCTCCTGTCCCCCAGTGTTTAAAAAAAACAACAACAAACCAAACATAAGTGAAAAGCCGCTAAAGTAAAATTCCAAAAAGTTAATCAAATTTTCACTGAATTTAGACTTTCTTACACAGTGAAGCATGTCATAAAATTCAAAACTTACTCAAAAATTGATATTCATATTCTCTCTTTATCATATTCCTGTTATAATACATCTAATATCAGTAGCACGAAAAAGAATGAGTCTGCAAACTGCATAAGTCCTATTTAATGCACTTCAAATTAACTGCAGACATAACACGGCTCTGCTACAGCATAGTTCTAAGGTTACCATCATTGATCTTGCCTGAGATTTTTTTGTGAAGAATTACTTGTCATTCTCTCTACAGATTTTGAAAATGAAACTCATTCTGTCTGTGACTATATCTCTGTACACGTTAACGCTAGGTACCAATTATTTGTACAGCTTCCTTTTAATCAGAGCAGCTTTTATTCCCCCATGACATATCATACTAATCTACTCCCAAATTACCAAAGCATTCAAAGAGGAATAGCTCACCCGTAGTGTGGGAAGCAGATTTTCCAGCTTATAAAACCATACTGATAAATCAATTTTAGTGCATGGTCTGTATCATGCAACCTGCCCCACTGCCCCAGCCCCAGATTGCGTGTTATAATAGTGCCTGGGGCCATTGGACGGGACGCGACTTTTTGGATGAGATGGTATCCTATTCAAACTATATGAGCACCCATGCCCGTGTCCTGTGCAAAAGGCCTTTTGTTGTGAGCTGCTTTAATATGTTTTATGCTCACTGAAAAATGATGTATTTGTCAATTAGAAGAATTGTGTATTTGGAAGAATCCTGTTCAGGGAAAGGCAGAGCGTTTCCCCTTCCAAAAAAATCAGAGAACTGTTTTCAATAGAAGTCATACCAGAACTTAGTAATTTACTTGTTTTGCTTTCATAATGCTAATAGTAACCTGTACTGCACACCTTAATTGTTCTAAAATGCTGAATGAATAATTTTCAAGTAACATAGCATAATAAAAATCACAACAATTTTTATTGCTAACCATTTAAAAATGGGAATGGTCAGTAGAATATAGGTCATTAAGTCTATTTCATTGATATATTGGGACTATAAATAGTTGCATTATAACCCCCTCATAACTTTTCAAAACATTCACTTTGGCAAACTTGTCTAGAAAATTGTGTAAATAATGCAAAATCTGTTTTAACATTTTGGAATTCTAATGGTATATTATCTCAGTGTCCCCGCACAAGCTGCTGGAGTTTGGAGCTGGGAGTACTGTTATTCATACTGACAGCTGTCACCGCTTCTTTCCACCTAGGCGAGTCTAATGAGCCAGCCGTCACGATAGACTGCTATTTGTTTCAGAGGTAGGATTTTACATCAGGAGAAAGCAAGTGGGCAAGCTTATAATCCGACAGTCATACAAGCAACTGAAATGGCAAAACTGAAGTCAGTGCCGAAATCTTCTCTAGCTAATGACAATACCATTCTCTTGCACTTTGATAACCAAAGCAACTGGAAACGATACATCCACAGCCCAAATCATCCTCAACACGGCTCTTCTACATCATAGGCACCCCAGATTGCTTTTGTTGTATCCCGTGCTGAGCAGTAAACATAGAAGCCTCTTTCCCCACGCCCGCCCCCATACACAGTGCAAGTTTTATCGCATTAGGCCAACTCTGTTATATAGTGAAGGCTTTGAGAAACTGTCATCCAAAAATGAGAACAAACATCAAACAGAATTATGGAACCATCAAAGATGTTTTTGAATTAACTACAGCAGATTTCTAAATTTTGGTTACTTTTTGTATAAGTAATAGGTATATTACGTTGTAAACACTAGAATAATCCGTGAAAAGATAAAATTAAAACATTACATTCATATAGAATGAACAGATTTAAAAAACATGGGCCATCCATCTGCCATCTAGAGGTTAGACTATTGGAAACAAGTCAGAATAAGTTTATGAGGGGAATCTGCATTGTTAGCTGACTATTTGTCTCACTGTTTCTAAAAATGTTTTCAGTGCGAAACTTCTTGGAAAATAGTATTCTTCATTTCTCAGTTATGCATCTTTCTTAAAACCTGAAATAGATCTTTTTGAGTTCCTCTTAAATTCTATTCACTTACAAAACAAAGACGCTGTGTAGAGATGAGTCAAAAAATATCACATTATTCACCAACACTGCACAAAGAAACTGTTGTTCTTTTGACACAGCATCTCAATAAAGGGATTAAATGAGCTGTGAATATCAGCATTTAACCAATAGAGAGATCTTTATTTATTTAAAATGTATCAGATCTGCTTCATCTAAAAGGCTAATTGAAAAGGCTATTGAGGTCAGCTGTGATATTAGAAGACAACTGAATCACATTTAATGCTACTTAAAGGATGTGAACAGGCTAAAAGAAAAATTAAACCATGGCCATTAAAATTTAATTTGACTTAGTGAAACCATTAACATTTGGGGTTTATGCAGCAGCAAGCATTCTAAAAATATTTCCATATAATTCAGAAACCCAGAATTGTTAAAGGGTTGACCCTCATGTGCCAAAAATGATTGAAAGTAACCTTAAAGGGCAAGTCAGAAAAAAAAGGAAAAAGAGAAATATTCTTTGAAAACCATGATCAGCTGTCATTCTGTTCTTTCTTCATATGTACTGAGAGTCTTTGTGTACATGTGTATTATTACTGGGCGCACACACATATACATACATAAATTATCTGCTCACAGCAAGTTTCTCTCTTGCTCCGAGTCACTTTTATTGTTGTTGGTTTTAAACTTTTGCATCTTACCACATCTATTAGTGGGATTCTCTGTAACAGGGCGTTCCTTCCTCTGATAATGGCCAAATTAATCTGTGTAGGTATCAGCCTGAGCTCAACTGGAAACTTTCATACAGTCTTTTAAAATAACTAAAGGCAACTTATTTACATTTTGTGGTCAAAACCAGTTAGAGTCCAGTGAATTTTAGTTTTGTTACTGCACTAAACATAGTTACACCTTTACTATACACATTTTTCTGTCAGTTGCATACTTTGGGTTTCATTTTAACATTGAATGTCTGATTTGGAGATCAAATGAACAAAACTACTTTTATATGCACTGTAAAAGAAATAATCTATTTTTAAGACAATACTTTGTCTTACTCCTAGTAGTGTACTTGTGATATGTTGCTTTGCCTCTACAAGTTTACCTTTGTAATTTGAAAATGCTACTGCTAATATTCCTTATACTCTGTATAACAACAAATACTGTAAATAGCACAAAGCTATAACTTTAAAGACTTTAGCCAGTTTCATATTAAAATTTTGTCTAGAATTAAAAAGGTAGCAAATCTGATCATGTATCAGTACATAAGTAAAATTTCAGATTGACTGCCTGACAAGGAAATACGTTACCCCTGGTTTTGGCTTTCATTATAATTTTTTCCAGTTCCGTTTAAAAAAATAATTAAATGCTAATACAGAAGACTTTGTTATAGTATTCCTAAAATAATATAATCTGGGGTTTCATATTTTGCTGTATGCATGTTGCTTGCATAGCTCTGCCTCACTAGTAGTCATCATCAGTGATGATAGGAAATGGAAAATGCTAAACCGCCTTAACGGTTGTTACAAATGCATTCCAGGAGTTGTAGAAAAACGACGATGGAAAATGTAAAGCTAATCCAGAGAATTTCTGACCCTACATATACAGTGTAAAACTTCTGGCTTCACAGAAATCAGAAGCATTGCCATCTCCACTCTGGACCCAGCACTTGAAGTAGCTTTAGAGAAAAGAGAGGTATATAACTAAACAGCATCCTTCTTATGAGCTGATAAACCCATGGAAGCGGCAAAGGTTTGTGTAGAGTAGGGGATGTTAAAAATCTTGGATCAACAAGACAGTATTTGAAAGGCTGTCAGAGTACGCTGTGCTGAGTACTCAACTGTCTCTTCACAAAGATTTTTACAAAGTTGTTCTTGTCCGTGACTCCCAGATACCTTATTCATCAGCTTCCACTTCATGATTCATCATGGCTAATAATAGATGAAACGAGTGGAAAAATAATCAAGCTCTAATGACAAAAGGAAGCGATTGAATTACTCCGATAGATTATCTTCTAAATTGACTTGGCTAGCCATTAAGTTGGATAAAAATTTTCCCCTTTCTCAACTTATTTTTTAATGGGTTACAGAAAATTAGAAGCAGAAACTAGTGATGACTTCTATTCCTGCCCAGTTGTAGTGCCTCTAACTTCTGCTACAGAATAGGACTATTCAGAGCATCCCAATAGCTCAAAGTCAAACACTTCTAAACTTAGGGAGTTCGGTAAAGTGAAGCTGTTTTGCTAAGATTTACAACCAACCAGATCAGATTAGAACACCTCTGGATTAAAAGCTCATCCAAAGTGGACCATAGTTTACGAGAGGCAGAGCTGTGCTCATGAATATCCAGTCTCTTCAGTCTCTTGCTGGGAGAATTGCTAGATTCTTCTAGGATCTGCTTAAATTATTGTGTGTGCAAACTGCCGTATCAGCTCAAATGTTCAGTGAGCATCTTGCCTCACAGCTTCTTTATAGCAGATCTTTATAGCAGATTTCCCCCTGACAAAATGAAATAACAGCAGATAAAAAATTTACTGCTTAGAATAGCAGTGGAAGAAGTAAGCAGAAATTACAGTATTTGGACTTGAGCAGCTGGGTACAGCTTATATCGTCCCTTATAGCTTGTGTTTTTGAGTTAAAAAAAAGCATAGAAATAACTATATCTAAGAACAGAGTAAATGCAAAGATAACCTGTAACAACAAGGTGTGAGTAGAATAAGGAAGCTCTGCTTTGGAGTTTCCCTAAAAACTTAATGAAAGCAACTTTTGCTGAATTAGTTATGTTAGTTTGAAGACTGGCAATATTTTAATCCTGGATCTGAGCAGAAAGAAAACAATTTGTGTAATACATCAAATACGTTTATTTCTCAGTTGGAGCCACGTCGGGTGTTCTAGCCTCTTTGTAGAGCCTCTACAGCCTGCTAAAGAATACTTTTATTAGGAGTATCCAATATGAACAGGTCAAATGTAGCTTTTTATCAGGATTTATGAAGAAATCGACTCAGAGGCCACATGATGAGCTCAGTTAAATAAACCACAAAATCTTGAGTATATACCAAGAGCCTGGGAAGTGTGATATTCTTCCCACATTCGATCTCACATTCTCTCATTTATAAGCATGTGTCAATACAGTCAGATAATTGTGACTCCAGATGCCTTATAGAAGTCTCAGTTCTGAAATGAACTGCCACAATAATTAGTTATTAATCAGTGTGTGAGCTTGTAAAATAATCTCTGGAAGTGTCTCTTTGTCCCAGCTATTTCATTTTACTTTATTTCTGAGATTGAAAGGCCAGCTATCTTTAAATGATTTTCTTGATACACAACAGGAAAGACAAGAGCCCCGTGCCTTGCCATTCCTTTATACATTCCTTTGCCTTGTAGGAAATGTCACTGCACACAGGAAAGAATCCTTTACATTGTAATACACAAAAAAGCATGGGGGTGCTGCCTGACAAACACACTGACCGTGTCCTTTGCTCTCTTCATTGTTTTTCTATTAACAACCGCTATCTTCAAATGTTACAATTTCTAAATAGAATATAAAATTCAAGCAAGCAGATAGTGATCTACAGTTAGGCTCAAGTTAGAACAGAGTTCAGTAATAAGAGAGTCTGAGACAAAACTCCCTTGAGGAATGATGCAGGATGGAGGAATTAACCTCCCACCCAGACAACATGATGCTCACTAGTTATTCTGCCTGATGCATTGCCCAAGACACTTGGACACCTTCTTAAGAACTGCAGTATGAAAACTTACCTAAAACAAAGTCAATCCTCAGTCTACTTTATTTTAAGACAAAGACAGAAGAAGCTTACAAAAGTGTGTCTAAGTAAATCTCATTTAAGAAAGTCAGAACTGAAATTGTGGTACCAATAGGATGCCTAAATAATTTCTAAAATATAAGTTACTATATCATCAATAGGCACCATGTTGTTATACCATAGCCATACAATCCTGTTGCTGCAGAGATAACCTCAATTATTTGAGTGTGCTACACGGAACATAAGAAAACTGAAACATAATTTGTAAATAATATGTGAATCATATGGACAAAGCACACAGAAAGGCTAACAGAAAAGCCACACTGGAACTGCAGTTAATGAACATTATGATTTATTCTTCTTATTTTATTTAAATCTTAGTGCAGATCCTTTTCTGAACTCCTCCAGTCAAATTTGGGTTTTGTGGGTGTGTGGTTTGAGATATGAATAACCAGATGAGAGACTGAAGCCATAAACTACATATATTATATAATGTTTCCTCCAAGCATCTTTGCCCTTGGGAAGCCCTCAGTCTAGATCACCTCTTCTAGCAATATCAAATATCAGCAGCTAAATCAAGTTAGCAAAAGCCCAGGATCTTGCAGAATATGGTGATAATGATTTGGCCCGTGATAACCTTTTACTGAAGTCACTGTGAAGTCGTGTCCTAACATGGAGCTATGGGAGAAAGGGGCAAAACTGGAGTATTCACTCCTGTGAAACCTAATGTGAAGTCATCTGCTTGTCATTACTAACAATCCTGCAATAATACTAAAGTTATTAATAAACAGTATTAACACAGTGCTAATAGGAATCAAATTTTCTGTAATATGCACTAATATATACAAGATGAGATAATGCTATTACTACGGCAAAAAACCCTAAATCTCTTCATATAATAAAATTACATTTTTAATAACCAGGAAAAAAATCAGAACCTCAGTTTAAAAGTGATATCATACACCAGCGTAAACTACACTCCTGCCTTGGAGATACTTGGGACAGACACGGTACTAATCAGGGATGTCGCACACCAAAATAGTTTCTTTTCTCCCCGTGCCAAGACCTCTCCAACTCAGTGCTGCAAGGGAAATTTCACCCTCAGTGGCTTTTGTAACCTGTAATATGAGTTGCTATTCCCCACCTCAGAATTTGTCTCGTTCCTTTAAGAAGAAAACAGTCTGAAATTTAAGCAACTCAAAATAAGAAAGTCTGGGCACTGAAAACAATGCCATGCCAATTCCTGATTCAAATAGACTGCATGGTAAATTCAGTCTTCCTGATAACGTTGTCCATGGTATGCTTTATATTGCATTATCAACATCTCCAATACTTCCTTCTCTGCAATCGAGCTGATAGGCCTCACTAGATAGACAACGAAATGCATTCCACACCATGTGGGTGTGATTTATTTATTTCATAACTACAGTTGTTCTACTTCTGTATTTCCATGCATTTCAGTGTTGTAATTTCTGTTTCAAAATGACCCAGATGAGTGTCAGAAAAAGATTTTTTTAAGAAAGAAAAAAATTCTCCCAGCCTCTCATACAAAACTATACCAACAGAGACTCAAGGAATAGGTCTTGCAGGCGTAGCTGCATAGCTAAGTATTTCTGTAGGGGAGTAAAGGGAGTAAAGGATAAACTCATTGAGACATCATTAATTTATTCCTTTCTGCTTCTGAATGATTACAAATCAGGGAAATACTGAAAGGTTGCCGTCACGACCCTTTATTTCAGTTACTTTATTTCAGTCTTTATATTCCTTTACAGATGCAGCTAGCTGAAGAGAGTTGCCTTCAACCAAACGTAGCATTATTGCCACTTCCAACCAAAAACACAAGCACTTCTTGTTACAGATGTTTTATGAACTATTGTTTTGTGAATACAGGCAGAAAGATGAAAGAATTGGAAAGAAAAGGCATCAAGGAAGTAGCAGACACTGAAGTCGGCTTCACTAACATGACCCTTGAGGTAAAAGAGAGAGTTTGGGGCTAAGCTGAAACCACAGAACGTTAGAGCAAAAGAGGAAATAAATTGCATTAAACTGGTCAGAGAAACAGGTCTTGGTATGTTCTCAATAAGGTTGCATCAGCTTTTCCAATTTTCATGCCTTACTCTAACAACTTTTGGTCTTGTACTTTGATGATACCACATAGATCTAAAATAGTAATTTGATTTTCACTTCCTGTCTAAGGCCATCTTTTCCCCCTGAATATTCCGGCATGCTGAATTAGAAATCCACGAACAGTAGTCTCCAATACTACATAATCTGCAAACAGGTAACTACTGGCTTAATCCTGCAATCCTGCTTCCTTGACACAAGCAGTGACCAGTGTCCTAACACAGTCCCCAGACTATCAGCCAAACCCGTGCTCCAAACATCCTTGTCTTTCCTCTTCAAAACCCCATCATTTTCACTATGCGCTGTACATCCTTCTTTTTGTTTTCCTGTTGCTCGCTAACATACAGCTGCCAGCTAAGTCTGTTCTGCATTTGTGCTTGCAATTTGACTACCGAGGGATTGATGCCCTGATGCTTTTGTACTGTAGATGGCAGCTTCTCTTGTGTTTGCTCTTAATCCTTTGAACTGTTCCTTCATTTATACCTGAAAGATGGTTCGTCTACCACCATCCGTGATTATGGCTGCTATAAACACCAACAAACCAGCATTAAGACTAGTACAAGAAACAATACAGAAGGCTGAAGGTGAAAGCTGAATCAAACCAAAGAAAAGTCCACGAACATTTACTGGGGTTTCAAAAAGAGCTATTACTTACTTGAATTTTATACTATGCTTCCTTATTTTGATTAAAGGAAAACTCTGCAACATCTGATTTCATGAAATCCCAAGAATCTAATGGAAAAGGTCTAGTAATGCATTCAGTATATCCAGTCATGTGTCTGTTTGATAGGTTTGGGGAAAAGAATGTAACTTTCCTGTAGTTCATCTCTACCCTATTGAATCTTCATTACTGTGGCTTGCTAATGGAAGTTCTGTTCCTTGTAATTCATCCAGTTCTCCCGCATAGTAAGTAAGGTTTATGAGACTCCTGACCTTCAACTCTCCAGTCAAATCTGGAGGAACACAGTCAACTGCTTATTTTTTCCAAGTTATGAAACAAATATACAAAACAAGACATACCTGGGTCCTGGGGAATTAGTATATTATTCAGAGAAATCACAAGCTATTTTTTCCCTCTTATGTTAGCAGTGTACAAGGAGTAGCATGAGGGAATCAAATCGTTTGAGTCACAAAATTTGCCTACTTTTATTAAAATATTTACATCATAATGAAAGAAACAAATAATAATTTGTTAATTGAAAACTGTGAGCTAGTGAGCTTACACATACCTCATGCTGATGAATGCTGCCACTACATGAGACAGGCAAAAAAGAACAGGTGTAGTCAATTCAGTAATTAAAATATAGGTGCCTAATAAAGGTACCTCAATCCATTTAATCAAGTTTTCTACAAATTATACACTGCAGCATTTGCTTTCCATGGGCTGGTAAACTACCATTTAGGACTGATGTTTTGAAACTTAGTTTTTTAATATATTCTCTGCATATTTAAAGGAATGTAATTAATATACAGGAATATTCATTCAATACATTCAATGAAGGCATCATCAGATACTTAATTTCTCTTCCATTTTACACACCCGTTTAGAGATAAAAAAGCTTATTCTTAATAAGAAGAAAAAAAAAAAAGAGAATGGCTATCATATCCTCCTGATATGAGGAATGGCTAACTATCATATCCCCCTGAAATAATAAGCAAAACAATGGGTTTAAATTTGGTGTGTGAGATTCAAACTTTGCAAACAACTGTGCTGCCAACAAAGCCCACAAATACATCATGTCAGAAGAGACTGGGAGTTTTCAAGCGTGATAACAGTTCCGTCCCTGCAACTCTCTGACCCATCTAGACATGTGTCAATCAGTTACCTCGAAGTTATAACAACAAAAGGTCCCTGACTGATTTGCATCAGTGGGAAGAGATTGCCATCACATGCCTCTTGAACAAGGACTTACAGAATGATGACACATGAGGTTTTCAATATAAAATTTGATCTTGTTCTTATACCTCTGGTCAAGGTTCATACTTATGCCTAATGTTTCTTATTAACCACATTGTTTTATAGAAATTATGTAGCTGGTGACTGCAAACATTCTTACAATAAATATGTGACATGCAAGGAATTATTATAAATATCATGAGGTGGCACAAAGGTGATAAAATATGTTCATCACAATCACTGTGCATGTATATAGCAATTACAAATCATATTAGGTCGTAATTTAGCACCAGAGTGAGTCTATATAGGCCTATCTTGGCTCACAATAATAAAACACAGAAGTGAAACAGTAATTATTAACATTCTTCTGTCTTTTGCTTTAATACCAGTTTTAGCTGCGTAAGAGTAATAGAACTGTGTATATTTTGAGTTTTAAGAGGATACTCTACATATTTTTGAAAGATATTTTTATATTAAAAATACAGTCAAAGTTTTACAAAGTAACAAATTAAACAGTAAGAGATTTAAAGCTCTGACTAAAGCTTTTTTGGTTTATGAGCATGACATGTACTACAAGTAGTGACATAATGGGGGACTGAGGACAGAGCAAGGAACCCAATACCCCTGAAGACAAGGAACCCGATACCCCTGAAGACTATTCCCAGTCTCAATACTTTGTTATGTGGCTTTAGGAAAGCTCTCAAGCGCATGCTGAAAGAATGACTTATGTATGTCCTGAGCAACAGTTCCAGGTTTGGTTTTACAGAGCAAGATCAAAAGCTTTACAAACAAAAATCACCCAGGAAAGACATTCTGAAATCACCCTATCTATACAGCGGTTATAGAAGTGTATATTCAGTTTAGTCAGTGCTTTATATTCAGTTCAGTCAGTGTTTGCTGCAAAGTACACTTCTAACACTACAAACTCTGCCTTAGCACATTTAAATCTCATGTGACCAAGTTATCTTAAAAACAAAACAAAAACAAAAAAACCCACCCAAACATTAAGATTGCCTTAAAGCTATTGTATCTTTTTTTCAAGCATGGCCTTACAATAGTCTCAGCCTTGGGAATTCAGATCCACTAAAAGTGGGGAAAAAAAAATGCTCAAATACAGTATGTGATCTAAACATCATTTTTCCAGCAAGCTATTCTTAGATAGATTTTGTTCTGACAAACCAACCATCTATAGTAATAAAACACAGGAACCTGGGAATGTCATAGGATTGCTCTCTCTTTTTTAAAAAAAAAAAAACAAAACAAACAACAAACCACCATTGAAAACAAACTGTGATACTTTCCCACTAAGCTCCTTTGATTTTTCCAAGACACAAACATAGTTTTGTGTATACCTGAACAAAACAGCCAAGTGATGTCCTTTGGTTTCACTCACCTCCTGAAACCACCAGTTATGGTAACTAAAGCCTCTGGTAGAAACATACAGACAGTATTCTTGACAATCAAGCTTACTGCATCCGCTTCTGCCTTAGAAACACAGCTAACAAGGTCCTCATAGTAGAGAAACCCTGGAAATCAAAGACAAAAGAGTGCCAATCACTCTGTGGAATTACCAAAATCTACATAGCGTTCTGTAAGCCCTGGGTGAAATAGCCGCCTCTCACCAAGAAGTTAAACCACACAACTCATAGCATGGGCAAAGGAACTCTATCTAATGGGAAGCATTAAGAAATGGTCAATCTTGGACCTGAGACTATAGGTTTGTTTCAGGACATCTTGTAGGAAGAAACATATTTTGATGCAGCCTCTTCAAGAGTTTTGACCTTCCTCCCCACCATCCCTGGAGTCAGCCTCCTGCCTTGGGTGTGGGGGATCGCAGGCAAGAGACAGCCCTTCCTTCCCTCATCTTTGTCCTTATAGGTTATATATATTTTTGTCATTATAATTTGTTATTAATTGTAACTGCTGTTACAATTAATAACAACATAGCAGTCAGGATAATTGTTCCACTTGCTGAAATCC
>NW_010513060.1:0-7569 GCF_000687285.1 Phaethon lepturus
CGAGGAGGATTTCAGAGCCGCGCTGCGGGAGGTGAGCGCGGCTTCGCCGGCAGATCCTGTCAGAGCGAGGCCGAGGGGCTTCGCGTCCCTGGGGGGTTTCTCGCAGGGAGTCCCCGCCTCAGGGGGGCCTGTCCCGCGGCGGGGCGGCGACCCGGCACCCCGACTCTCCTCAGGGGACTCCCCCTTCCCCTGTGGCATTTTGTGGCATTTCCACACCCACGGGTGGCCCGGGGGCCGGCGGTCGACTCGAGCGCTGGAAGGGAGCTGAGCCTTGCTGAAGGCACAAGCCCTGGCCCTGACAGCCCTGGGACACAGCTGCCCGGCGCCTTGTCCTGATCAAACCTGATGCTGGGCAGAGACTGAAGGGAAAAATTATCCGCTGGCGCCTTGATCCGGGGCTGGATGCTGTCAGTGGCGTGTGTGTACTGGCAACACCCTGGAAGTAAATTCAACACGTTATGAAAATGGCCTTCTGTGCTGCTCCCTAGCTGGTTTTTGTTAGCTGGCTCCCAAGCGCCCTTCTAGTTTGTTGTTCGTCGCATGGGATTGCCCAGACTTCACAGGTTCTTTTAGGGATCGTTGGCAGGATGGTGACAGCACTAAGTCGTAGTTACAATTAAAGCTTCATTTCTAAACAGGATATTATGATTAATATAGCACAGAATTTATGGCTAGATCGGCACAGGATTTCTACAAGCAGAATCAATGTCACGCAATAAGCAGCATAATACAGAATTTATAATACAACTTAATTTAGGATTTCTAGATCCTAACTTAACTTTCCAATCACCTGGAC
This sequence comes from Phaethon lepturus, assembly GCF_000687285.1. Taxonomy (NCBI): domain Eukaryota; kingdom Metazoa; phylum Chordata; class Aves; order Phaethontiformes; family Phaethontidae; genus Phaethon; species Phaethon lepturus. The sequence continues at coordinate 797 of NW_010513060.1, forward strand.
CCTCTGCAGATCAGGTCAGACCTTAATACATGGTTTGCTGCATCAATATAACCATCATAATATAGACTCAAACATCATATAAAAGAGTATGAATTACTCACTCAGCCCTCAGAGAAAGCAGATGATGGTGGAGGTGTCCCTGGCCATGGAGGAGTCACAGCTCTCAGTGTCCAGCAGCATTTCCAGCCCAAGTTCCCCGTTAAGGACTTGTAACTCCTTGATTTTATAGACAGTGCTCTGGGTGCTGTTTTGCTTCCCTGTCCTGTGACAGGGTCATCAACGCCACCTCCTTGGCTGGGTGCCTGGGACCTTCAAGGCCGGCAAGGAAGGGAGTAATCAGTCTGGCGCCCAGGAACCTTGAGGCTGGTAGAGAAGGGAAGAAAAAATCTGTTTGGTTTGTCTACTTGGTTCGTAGGACCTTCAAGGCCTGATAATGAGGGAAAAGGAATGAATACGTGACCCGCTTGGTCACAGAGAATGGCTACTTGCCTTATAAAATGGAGTTAGTTATGCTACCCACATTACCAGGGGTCAGGAGCAGGGGGTACCGATCACACCGTCCTTCCTTTTTTGCTGAGGAATGTTATAAACTAATCTCATGGGTGTTTATTAAATAGGAAGAGCTGCTGAATCGGCTGCTACTACAGCTGTTTCCTCTGAAGTGACAGATGAGCCTGTCCCCACAACACTTAGCAGTAATCCCTTCATGACAAGTCCTGTCTCCCTCACAGCAAATGTCTTTATTTTGGACAATGCTTATATTGTCAGAATATAAGCCAGACTCTTAAGTGTAGGCTGGTGATTCATGAGGCGTCAGAATGCCTGAAAGGGCTGAAACTTTGCAGCTCCACTTGACACATCCATGGAAAGACTTCAGTTATTTTTTTTAAGCCATTCGTAATAAGAATGTGTGTCAAAGCCGTCTTTGGCATTTTGCTTTGCAGATATTTATTGGATTTGCCTTGACTACAGAAAAACAAAAGCATACACTCTGCCTCTCCCAGAGGTACCCAGAACAAAAATAACTGGCTTAAAACAATGAGCAAATTCCTGGAATTGTTTTAGTTAGCCCTTTTGATTTTCTAACAATATGCTCTATTGTTTACTTGTAGATTGAGGCAGAAGTGCAGAGAAGAAAACAGTTAATTCATCAGTCTGTGGAACGCAAAGCCATCATCTCAAAGTGCTACAAACGAAAACACCCAGAAGTGTACATTCTGCAGGTAGGCAGTATGTTTGGAATCTGTTTTGCACCCAAGGAGTTGCCTGATGGTTTATTTTTGCAGTAGGAAGCCCTCTTCTTGGGATTGCCCACAGTGCTAGAGCTGCACTGGTTTAAAACCGAAGTGTAGCATATTAAAACGGAATTAAAAACTGCCACAGCATAGCATATTCTCCAGGCAAGATTCTGCCTGGCTTATAGGCAGCTAAGGGTCATTCTGTGTTGAAGCTGCGCCCAGCACCTGGTACTGGACTCAGAATTCCATTAGTAATTTAGACCTAATGCGCCACTGCAGCAAAGAGGGTCGGTGAAGCCTAACAAACAGCCACAGAAATCAGCCTTTACGGGCTTAACACACAGACAAGTTACTAGAGACTATCATCTGAAGGGAGGCAGCAGGCTGCTAGCCTGTATATACCCCACCACAAATGCAGGGTAGCACTCTTTGTTGCGGGCTACTCTGCTTTGAATTTCCTCATGTTTGCCAGACCCGAGACTTCCCAGATGGATAATTACCACAGATCAGCAGTAACACACAAAAAAGTTCGCACAGATTTACTGCTTTATGATTCTTTAGTAACAAGGTCTGCCGTTGTCTGTTCTGCCATTGTCTGTCATGATCTGTGTGGGGAAGTGCTTAAAGCAGAGCATAGTCACTCTGTTATGCCGAGGCCATGACAAGATGTTAAATGTACTAGGAAAGACTTTGCACTTACCTGTTAGGAGCCCATAATGCGAGCCAGGCTCTTTCCCATCATGCTAAGGATAAATCTGGCCAGTTATACTTAGAAACCAACGAACTAGAGCAAGTAGCAACTTACCTAAACCACCAAGAAAGACACCAGTAACATTCTGCATTTCCTGCCATGGAAGTAACCCAAGTGTGTTGATCAGCCTTGCTCCCTAGACTCTACATATTTTCCTGTGGCTGCCTGGAAGTCCCTTTCCAACTTGGGCTGTAAAAGACTGCACAGGCTAATTGTGTTTCTGTGTATTTTTATCATCCTTCCCTTGACACCAGGATTCATTCCTGGCCCCAGATTTTCTGGAAATTGTGAGATACTGCACATCACCAGATGCTCATCTCCATGGCCTCCTGCGCTACATCAAGTCCTTCTCAGGTAAAGAAAACAATACATCAGCCACAAAGATTCCCTGTGTGACACTGCAGCTTCAGTGATGACAGCTGTTTTCAAGCCCTGTCTTTAATAGCTCAGATTTGATACACAGCTGAGACAAACAGGATGTTATTTTCTGCTTGATGAGAGTCTCTGGAGAGGCAGTATTGTGCAGCAGTTATGCTCTGGATGAGATCCTGTTTTCTGCTTTTTTAATCCATCTGCTGATGTCTCATCAGAGGCTCTAGCTGCAGCAGGACTGGGGTTTTAGTTGTACCACAACCTCACGGGGGAGCCTGCTGAAGGAACACTGTTAGCCTGGAGAGCTTGTTTTTTCCTTCCCCAGGTGCTTCACTATTTCAGACAATCCCTGTTGGTTAGTCTGAGCTGAAATAGTTTCAGTCTAGATTTCAGTCTTTTAAAAAGAGGTCTGAGTTTTCAGCTTCCCTGGTGGCATCCGTGAAATTCTCTCCCTACCGGAAATGCTGACAAAATGTAGAGGGGAAACTGCAAAGTTGCCTCCTTTTCTCAAGACAAAAAGAAAGACACAAATGTTCTATATGAGCAGGGCTCCTGGATTTGTCAAAGGCACGATTTCCAGACACACAGCCTTTTCATGCTGTCTCTATCTCAGCTCCTATATCCTCAATACTGAGCTCCCCTTACACAGACCCTTACGGCTCTACCCTGAAAGGCAGCTCAGAAGGCCTGGTTTTCCCATAGGGTTGGCACTGGATGAGTGAATCCCACATCCCCTAAATGACCTTGAGTCTCCTTCTTCCAGGAGGCTGTATTCAGACTGCCTGTGATGAGCCATTGATTAACCACCCTCCCTCTAGACTTTCTCAAAACATTTCCTTGGCACATTCAGCAGACATTTAAATAATCATTGCCAGATCTCCTGACTGGATGAGGAAGCCTGGAAACGAGGGGCTAACATGAAAAACAACAAACACATCCCAGAGCTGATCCTGGGGAATGGTTCCAGCCCTCTGAGCAGCCTGAGCACAAAGTGAAGTGCGTGCGTGGGTCCTGCGTTCTTACTGACACCAGCACAGATAGCACGACAGCCAAGACGACTCTTGCCTGTTATTTTCCCCAGCAAACTGTGTCTCCCTTCTCTTGACAGATAAGAGGATCTATCGACTCCCAGTGTTCACAGAGGAGTTCTGCCAAGCCTTTGTTGATGAGCTGGAGAACTTTGAGCAGTCGGACATGCCTAAAGGCAGGCCCAACACTATGAATAATTATGGGGTAGGACCTGCTAGCTCTTGTGTTTCTTTAGGGGGAATACTCACAAGCAGAGTCTGTTTACCTCCTCACTTCACACTTCTTTCCTTTCCAAAATGCCTGTAATTTGAGCACAGCACAGTTTGAGTACAGCCCCCTTGAAGCGAAAGGGTTGAGGGAGTGTGTGTTACACAGAGAAAAGGACAGGGGAATGCAAGGAAGGGGAAGGGGAGTTGTCAGAGCAAAGAGCACCTTGTATTTAAGCAATACACATTTAAATCAAGGAGTCAATTTTTAAAGAACACTCAACTTTTGATCTTACTCTGTTTTTTCCCCATCACTTTCCACCTTGATCCTCCTTCCTTTGCCTGTAGCTGGAATATTTGCTTTTCAGTTCTTTATCTCAGCAAGCAGCAGGGTTGGAAAAGAACAAGACAGCTCTGCAGTAGCTCTGATGAAGCAGCAAATGTAGTTGCTCAGCTGTTCCCATCTCCTTTCTTTGACACAGGTTTTGCTAAATGAGCTTGGGATGGATGAAACATTCATCACAACCCTGCGTGAAAAATACCTGCAGCCCATAACGGCACTGCTTTATCCCGACTTGGGGGGTGCTTGTCTGGACAGCCATAAAGCATTTGTTGTCAAGTACTCGCTACGTGAAGATCTGGATTTGAGCTCTCACTATGACAATGCCGAAGTCACCCTAAATGTTTCGCTGGGAAAAGACTTCACAGAAGGCAACCTGTACTTCGGGGATTTCAACCAGGTACTGGGCATATTCCTAACCTGGACCCCGATTCTCTTCCCCACTACCCTCCCATCCCCCAATTTAAAGGCATTAACTGTGTTCTGAAAAACGGTTATCACTTCTGACAGTCAAACATGCCCTGTCCCTTCCCCCTTTTTTAAGATGTCTTGGTTATACAGAAGCCTTTTCTGCTACAAGCACATTACCAATATTCAAGCGAATTGCAGGCAATTCAAAGAGAGGACAGAGACAGCTTTCGTGGTGAAGCTGGAGTGAAACAAACCAGCCCGTATTTCCCCAACCGCAGTAATGAGCAGGGAGGTGCTGTGAGAGAGAAGTACTTTATTTCAGACGAGACTTAAACCCAAATCTGTAGCCTCTCTTTCCTGGCAAGAGAGGTGTAAAAGCACCCTTACGCTAGTGAAGTGGGTTTTTTGATTGAAACTCTGTCTTTAAATTCCCTCTGGACCTGGCACTGAGAACATCTTCCTTGAAAACAGTTGTACTAAGCTGTTGCCAAGCCACTGCAGAAGTGGCTGCATTTCAGAGGTGCAGCGAGTCCTCTCCGTGTTGCTCACTGGGTGCTGTGGATGAAGAGGTGACAAGTAAAAGTTTCAACTATTAGAGCATTGTTCTGCTAGGGGCTTTCTGGTGTAATGTCGTATCCACCTCCCTTTATTCCAGGATCCTACCCCTGTGCCAAAGTACATAGAGGTTGAACACGTAGGAGCCCAGGGGCTGTTACACCGAGGCGGGCAGATCCACGGGGCACTTCCCATTGCCTCCGGGGAGCGCTGGAACCTCATTATTTGGATGCGATCATCTGCCATCCGCAACCAGCTCTGCCCCATGTGCAACAAGAAACCCGAGCTGGTGGAAGCAGAGGGCTTTGGAGATGGCTTCACAGAAACCCTTGAAGATGATGCGCCTGAGACTGTGAATCTCTGTTCCTTGTGGTAGCAGACAGTAGGGCCTGATTTCTCCAGACCAAGTTGCCTAAAGCTCCTTTCTGATCTCTCAGACTTCACTAACAGACTCTTTGATGGATGCAAGAGTTATGTGAGAAATAGCTATCACCTCGGAAAGTGATCCTGCTGGGCTTAGGGAACGCAGCTGCTTGGGCAGCTGAAAGAGCTGGTACCGGGGCTTGCCTGGAGGCTTGCTCCAGCTCAGGATGGAGAGCTGCTTGGAAGATGTAGAAAGCCCTAACACTGATTCACTGCAAAGGCTCTGTAAATATTTTGGGGGTGGGGGGGAACACCCAAAGCTGCTTGGCCTTTGTGAAGGCTTCTGTGCTGGCAGCAGCATTGCGAGTCCTGCTGTAAACAGAAAAGAACGATACAATAAAGCCCTGCACTTGCCACTTCTCTGCTGTTTGCAGGGATGACTGTCCTCTTCCAGGGGAAGAGCTTTTTCTTGCTATGTGACAGTGAAGGATCTGCTTAACAGTGAGATACAGGTGATTCACCGCAGACTGCTGGGAATAGCATGGAATTATCGTCACTGTTTACCTAACCCAGGCTCAGAAAAATCCATCAGGAATGATACAGAGAGAGCTGATCCCACAGGGTGGCTAAGAGGATCTCTAAAGGCCTCCACAAGCTCTTCTGAGCAGAAATTTCCCTTTCAAAGATAGCATGAATGTTATTAAACAAGCAGAAACCGGCTTTAGAGACAAAGCTGCGGGAGCTACTTGCAACATAGGAAAACTTCCCAGAGGAAGGCAAGAGCATACATTTAACTCCCTTCCTTGAGCTAGGTGAACAAGTGAAAATATAATATAACCGTCTCAACCTGGGTGCCTCAGGCACCTGGGACTTCTTAGTTTGGCACCAAGATCCCCCCTGACAGCCGATGCATTGGGAGGGTCAAGTGCTTTCCCTGCCATACTGCCAGCTGGCTGAAATCACGGACTTTCCCATCTACAAAACAAATTAAAGCAGCCAAATATGTTTTGATTTGGTGGCTGCGTTTGCCTCTGTGGAAAGTTAATTGTATCTGTTGGATACACACATACACCAGTGCGTTTATAAGGGGCTTTTTCATTCATTTATTCAACTGCAATAATTACAGCGTGTGGACTTTGCATCATCGATAATTGTGAAAGGCTGGATGTGAGCTGGTGCAGCTTGCACAAAGGGTGCCGATTTAAGCTTTCCCGGCAGATCCGCTGTATTTTTGGCCATGAATGCCATTAGCACGCAGCGCTGATTAGCTTTTCATTAGCAAAACCCATTAAAATTGCATCTTGGGAAGGAAACCAGCTGCTGTATTTGTGCGTGGAGCCAAAGGGCTGGTATCAAGAAAACCAGCGTTAAACGTTAGCGCTTCCTGTCTGCGTCTGAATTGAGCCCCAAAAATTAAGCTAAAGGGCGATACCAGCGCGGGCCCTGCGGGCCCCCGGAACCAAAGGGCGCGGCCGTGCTGCCGGCCGGCCCCGCGCACGGCGGCCGGA
>NW_010513061.1:0-3448 GCF_000687285.1 Phaethon lepturus
ATTCTGTGATTCTGTGATTCTGTGATATTGTACTGAAATAACTAATGCTATGCTTCCAGACTTCTGCTTGTCATTATTCTTGTTTCACAATGTGTAATTGCTCTAATTTTCAGTGTATTTTGCAATGCACAAAAGGTGCTAAGAAATCATCTCAAGCATCTCACGATCTTGCTTTTGTTCAGTGTTAAGCAGGACTGTGGGTATGGAGGTCCTCAGGTCAGACTGACAGATGTCACTGGGGTCTGGGATTAGAAAGGCACAGTTTACCTGCCTGCTCTTCTGGCTATATTTGACTTGGACACATTTTGGAGTGAGGACTTTGCTAAGGTGGCTGTGGTGCTACATTTCTGGCTTGCTCTCTCCTCATAACTCATCATGGTTTCTTGAGATTTTGAGGTTGCTGATACAATGCTGGAGGATTTCCTTGGCATTCTGGTCTGAGGGGGAGCAGAGTGGATGTTCCTGGGGACTCTTCTGAGTCTAAGGCCTGTTTTGTGGTTATGGGTGACTAAGGGACAGGCTTCAAAGGGATGCTAGGGTCCCTTCTGTCATATGCTCTTTTTCAGGAAGAAGGTGGTCAAGGAGAGGCAGATGAAAAAAATCCCACAAAAGAATATCTTGGCCTCAGAGAGACTGAAAGAAAGAAACAGCCTGAAACAAAAAGCAAGGAAATAGAAAATACTGCACTACGGTCACTAAAATTCAGAGGCACCAAACCCCTCCAATCGCTAGGGAAGGATCACTTCCATGCTACACTTCTGAAAACACTGAAACGTGGAACTGGAGGTTTGGCAGCAAGGGTCTGTTCATCTGTGAAGGTGGAGGTTATGTGACGAGAATAACACACAAAATATATAACGTATCCAAGTGACTTCCAACTTGTTAGGTTGACCTGAACAGCATGAAAGGCTTTAGAAGAAATCTTGAAGGAAAGAATAATAAAAGAAAGGACGGAAAGTGAGACAAAAGGCAACGTGGATTTGGCAAAACTAGAATGTGCAGGACCTTGGAGCTCATAGGCATCAAGGCCATCTTCATTCCCCAGTATGCTTGAAAAACACACACAAAAGTTTACTTACAGTTTCTCAGAATATATCAATTCCTCTTCAAAAAAAGGTGTCAGCAGCTGACTAGAGTGTTAGATGAGCCACAGAAAACTCCTTTCTACAGAAAACCCTGGTCAGAGAGGGAGAAGTAAAACCTATGACAGATGGGCATTTTTGCTGTTTCGCAGCTGATAAAGACAACCCGGCTACTTAAAAAGAAAAAACAAATTACCCTTATCAAGTTACCTTTGCATGTGTGTGTGTGTTAAACTGTGAAATGAGAGGAGCAGAGAACATTAAAGCCATGCCAATAGATTTTCAACTCAGATGACTTTAAACATTTCTGCTTCTGCTAAGGGTTACTTCATTTCAGTAATTAATATTTTAATTAGATGAAGTCTTTGTTAAAGATTCAGAACCTTTAGGCTGTAACATTTGTACATTATCTTGAATGTACTGTTTTCTCCCTGCTTAGAAGGGAAGCATGTCTTCTTTTCTGTATATAAGCATAGAGCTTTAAAATTGGTAGACTTAATTATTGACCTGACCCATCTGATGGTGCAGGCCTGTCACTCATACTGTCGGCATTTTCCACGGTAACAGAAAAGATTACCAACAGCATATACGTGTAACAACTTTATCAGGCCACCACTGCAGAAACATCATCTGCTAAATACTCAGCTCTTCATTTTACTGATCTTTAGTGTAATTAATAGGTTATAAAGGAGACACTGATGCTTCAGAGGAATGACAGCAGAACCATCCCATTACCTTTGAGGGACACAAAATTAGGATTTTTTTGTAACCTTTGTTCTTGTCTTTTCATACAAAAATCTTGTTCTATTAACTGAAATGCTCACAGAGACAAAAAACCCACTTAATATCTGTAGACGACCTGTGAAAATATTCTGATCATGTACAACTGTGTATATACACATGCTTGCACATTTAGTAACAAGCAGATTTAAATCTTGACATGAAAGCCTCCTTGGTATTGTGATACTGGAAGGTGAAGCTGCAGAGCTGAGCTCATGCAATGTGTTACAGATGTATTTCACCTAAGATAACAAAAAGACTTTGGACAGCAGAAAATAAATTGAGAGATGAAACACAAGATGCCTTAATTTTTTAGGGCTTTCCTGAGCACCCAGACTTTTAGCTAACCCCTCTTCAAGCCAGATGTTTCAAGCTTGGCCATAACCTTGAGTGTATATCAGACATTACCATGTATTACAGTAGCCCGCTTCAGCAGACCATACAAATGCAAGTCTAGGACTCAAAACAGCAATACACAGCCCATGGTAAAGGGCAGGGGAACAAGTCCATAGCTCCTCTCAAAAAACAGTCTATTTTCAAGACAGCTTTCATATCCCATGAATAAATCTCAAGCTCTGGGACAGGCTCTCAGGCAGGGTACAGACTTCTATACCACACAATCTGTGGCTCTGTCTGTGGGATGCAAGCATTCAGTGAAAATTCACTTCTACAGGGAGTGACAGGAAATGGGTCTCTGGAAAAGGTTTCTGAGCATGGGCAAGATGACTTCAAAAGGAAAGCAGTTGGCTAATATTGTTATGATAGCAACATTAGTCTTGAACATACCCTTATCAGGAAGAACATCCTCATTAGCAGTAAAACTAATACCTTTCCCATCATGCACTGAGACATGAATTCAAAAGGCAAGAAGCAAGCAGGATAAAGAGAGAAGAGTGTGAACTGCAATCCAATTAGCAGTGTCATTTAAACAAATACAAGACAAATATTTTAGCTCTTCTAGCACATATCCTGTACTAGCTGCAGACAAAACAGTGCTTTCATTATTCTGAGACTTCCCTTTACAGGCAATGTATAGCTCTGTGACTCATCACACTGCTGTCAGCCTTAGTCAGAACTACATGGGCTGCTGGCAACTGGCCTGTGACACAGACACCAACTAGTTTCTGTGGTGGTGTCTTGCTGAAATGGTGCCTCGCCACCATGTAAGTCTCAGTACAATAACTTTAAATTTCACTTCTAAGAAGTCACCCACCCACAGGGAAGTCTGCTGCCTCCCTGGAGCCTGGGTGAGAGATGTCACCAGGAAACTCCCTGGTCTGGTTCAGCCCACTAATTACTACCCACTGTTGGTCCTACAGGTTGGCAACGATGAGGTTGCACTAAGAAGCCCAAAGACAGTCAAAAAGGACTTGAGAGCACTGGGGCGACTGGTCGATGGAGCGGGAGCACAGGTAGTGTTTTCTTCAATCCCTTCAGTGGCAGGGAAGAACGCTGGAAGGAATAGGAAAGCACACCTAATCAACACATGGCTCAGGGGCTGGTGCCGTCATCAGAATTTTGGGTTCTTTGACCACAGGGCGGTTTACACGGCACAGGGCCTCCTCACAGCAGATGGAGTGCAACTG
>NW_010513062.1:0-308 GCF_000687285.1 Phaethon lepturus
GGGTCCGGAGGCGAGCGCCGCGGATTTCACCCCCCGTCATGCACACAGCCGCGTGCACGCTCCGTCCGCCTGGGAAGGGCCTGCCGGCGCGTGGGGTGCGGACGCCGCGCGGGGTGTACCTCGGTGCAAAGCACAGGACACGGAAACCTTCTCTGTAGGCAGGAAATACCCGCTCTGGACGTCGAGCGTGGTTTCTCTCTCCCCGCGTTGCCCCGGTGTGTGTCCCACCCTTTGGCACGACGGGGCTAGGCTGGGTTATGGACGTGCAGAGGATGCTTTCGGGGGGTTCCGAGAGGCTCGTAGAGGGT
>NW_010513062.1:355-639 GCF_000687285.1 Phaethon lepturus
TGTTGTGGGTCAGGCTCAGTACAGCTGCCGTGTGCAGCTGCGGGGCCTCCTCGGAAAACCCGCAGAAACCAGACGTGGTTATTTGCTGTTTTCCGCGGCAGTGAGAGCAGCCCCTAAGGCGGCGACCATTTCTGCAGCGATCAGTCTGTTTTTACTGGCTTCACGTGCAAGAGGCAAACTCAAAGTTACGTTCCTCTAAGAGCACGGTGACATTCTCGTGCACGGCAAATATGCAGAGATTATTTTGAGAAGCTCTGGCTGTTTGCGGGCATCGTGTTTCGGTG
>NW_010513063.1:0-4731 GCF_000687285.1 Phaethon lepturus
TTTTTTTTTTCTTGTCCTCTTCATCCCACTGGGGCCTGAGTGGGGCTTAGTTGCTGGCTGGTCTTAAACCGTGACAGCTGTGATACTTAGAGTCAAAGTTTAGAATTATATCTCGAATCAGTTAGTAGCACAGTACTCATAGAATCACAGAATCACAGAATGGTTGAGGATGGAAGGGAACTCATCTTGTCCAAGGAGGGAAACTCCACAATATTTCTGGGAAATCTTTGCCAGTGCTCAGTCACACTCACAATAAAAAAAAGTGTTTCCTTATATTTATATAGACCCTCCTGTGTTTCTTTTTGTGCTCATTGTTTCTGGTCCTGCCATTGGGCACTAGGGTCCATCCCCTTTACACCGTCCCTTCAGGTATTTATATATGTCGATGAGATCCACCCTGAGCCTTCTCTTCTCCAGGCTAAACAGCCCCAGCTCTCTCAGCCTTTCCTCATAGGAGAGATGCTCCAGTCCCTTCATCATCTCAGTGTCCCTTCGCTGGACTCTCTCCATTATGTTCATGTCTCTCTTGTACTGGGGAGCTGAGAACTGGACACAGTATGCCACGTGTGGCCTCACCAGTGCTGAGGAGAGGGGAGAAAATGAGACAAATTATATTACTTATTATTTCCTTCTCCATCTTAATTCTTTATTCTCTGTCTCTTTTTATGCTGCATTATTGTTGCATTATTTTTATTTTGGTCCCCTTGTATGCATTTGTTATAATAAGTTCTCTGTCATTTTGTTCTACTATGAGTCAATAACCACCAGTCTGAACAGTCATTATTCAGATTAGATCTGTATTTTAACCTACACTTCAGATTTATTGGAACTGAAACATTTTAGTATTAAATATGCCTAAATAATATACATAGATATTGTATGCATGTAAAACCTGCTGCCACTTTCAGAATCAAGGTGGGAGACAGTTTTGGAGAGATAATTGTTGCTATTTATGTGAAATGGGTTCTCATTAAACATAAAGGTTAAATGAGGAAGTTAGTTCCTTCCTGGGAGAGAAATTTACATTTCTTTGTAAACTGACAGCTTTCAATAGCAAAAAAATCTAAATTTAACTTTGCTATATAACTGATCTCCTTCTTTATTAAATTTTTTTTGGGACTTACTAAAAAAAACCTTTTTTAAAAGTTTATTTATGTTCATTCTTGGCTTCCTTCCTAAAGCAAATATTTCTGGAACATTAGAGGAAAATCCCTTCAGCCATTTTATAGTTATAAGGTTATGAAATATATATTCCTATATAAATGCTAAATTCTAACTACCAGTTTCCTGGTGGAATAAATCATTGAAAACCAGTTTATCTTTGCAACTTCCAACCTAGATATGGAAAACTTCCATGGGTGAAAATAAAATAATAAAATACCCCACAAACCTAAGAAAAAGGTAAAGAGGGAATCTTTCCTCAGTACATGTGTCCTAAAATATTTTTTTCTTCCAGCTCAGACTTTGAGATAAATATTATGATGCAGAGATACTTTTATAAGGAAAAGGATTAAAGTAGAAGGTGCAATGAGGCCAGATGAAGTTGCATCATATTGTGACGAACAACTGCTAAAAGAAGTTTCTGCTCAGTAGAAGAGCAAACCCACATCTACCTGCAACCGAATGGTAGCCATGCATGACAGGCTAGAGATTAAACAAAGAAAAAAATGTTTTTTCTCAAAGATGTCCAAAGTATTTTCTTAAGAATATTTTTCAAAGTAAAGTTTATTACCACTAAAGTTGCTAACTTTAAATTGGAATATTCTTCACAGAAATAACCCATTGAGTTCTTGGTTATACATCTGCAGAAGGAAGCACTTTTCTGACTAATATCTCGACAAATGAATAAAAGAGAGATTCCTACTCTAACGGATCTTCTGTTTTAAATCTAATTTTCAGATGGTGCTATTTTTGAAATACATTTTTTTGGATTATAATTTCAAATTGTGTGTTCTGAATCAAACTGAGGGTCAACTTTGCGGAGACAGATATCTCCATCTGGACATATCTCTGGTTGAGCAGATAATCTTCATGCAGCTCCAGATACCAATTTCTACATTAACAATTCTTGTTATAGGGAAGTCCTCAAACAAAACATTTAATTTAGAGGGAATGTAAGTCATATCAAAAGGATATAGATGCTATGCGAAGAACTGCAACATGGTAAGAAATAATCATTAATGAAAAAGCCCTCTAGTAAAATGCATACTTTTGCTGAAGTACTTGCCTTAGAAGCACTGGAAGAACTATAAATATAAGAACTGCATTAAAAGAGTCTTGAAGAAAGTTAATGACTGAACATTTATCTTTCCTATTCTTTAGATATTAAATGAGTACTTGTTTTTCATTCTGTGATACGAACATATTTTATTTTTCTGTAGCTTTTTAACACTGTGTGGAACAGTCTGTTTGGATGTTTCTAGACTGTTTTGTTGAGGGTTTTTTTCAGGAAAAAAAGAAAAATAGCTTACAAATTGATGACAGCAGGTTTCTTAACATAATGGAGCAAAAGCAACTGAGGTAAGAAAGAATAAAACTCTCCAAACTACAGTAAAGCCAGCCCTCCCTGCATGAGATCTACCTAGAGAGCAAATCTTCTAAACCTAGCAATTCATTCTCTTCTATCTTTCTCACTGCATGTGTTGCCTTCAAAACAATTCTGCCTGAGAGAGATACAATTGCTGTTTTAATTACAACTCACAAAAGAGAAAGTAACAGATGTATAAACATGTTTTAGGTATTTATTAAATATCTGCTGAATTGTTATAGTCCTGATGGCTCATTAATGAAATCTCCATGGATTAACCACTGATTCCCAACACCTTCATCTACAAAGACACAGGAAAGATTTGCATTTTCACCTTATGTACACTCATTATAATTTCTTTTATATGTTACTAATTAGAAGCCTTTATATTTCTTGGCTCTTTTCTTCTTGGTAAGGGCTGACAGAATTGCTGACTGTATTAAAAACCAAAAGGATATATAAAGGAATCCACTGAACAAATACAGCTAACTATAAAGTTCTTTTTCAAACTGATCAACGCTAGGAAGTATCAACCAAAAAATAAAGCAAAAACAAAGGAAAGAAAGGGAAAAAAAGCACCTCAGTTCTTAGAAAATGAAAAGACTCTGAGGATTTTGCTCAAATCAAAGTTAATTTTGGCCCCACACCATATAGGTTTAGAATTTCCTGGAAGAGTTTTCTTCTTTTAACATTATATCTCTGAATATAATTTGGGATTGACAAACACTTAGAGAATATGATTTTTTTAATATGCATAAATCAAGAATATCTGCTGTACTTTTTGCATAATAATATGCAAACTTTTCAGAGGGCACATTGCAAATTCCACTTTCTGAACTCATGAAAGTTTACATTTAGAGTGTATGATGCTCAGAAGAGGAAGAGAGAACTTTTTCCCATCCAGTTTCCCCAGCATTCCACAGAATGTGCCAAGGGTAATAAAAGAACTTCATCCGTATTCCAATATTCTCCCCCTGTGCTTCATGTCAAGAAAAATTAGTAGCACTAGTGAATATGCTTCCTGTTTCCCTCTGTTATTCAAGGGATATTCCATATCATATGATGTCATGCACAGAATATAAAGCTGGGGGAAGAAGAAGGAAGAGGGGTGTCATGGTTTAGCCCCAGCCGGCAACTAAGCCCCACGCAGCCGCTCGTTCACTCCCCCACGGTGGGACGGGGGAGAGAATCATAAGAGTAGAAGTGAGGAAAGTCATGGTTTGAAATAAAGACAGTTTAATAAGTAGAGCAAAAGCCGCGCACGCAAGCAAAGCAAAACAAGGAATTCATTCACCACTCCCCATGGGCAGGCAGGTGTTCAGCCATCTCCAGGGAAGCAGGGCTCCATCATGCATAATGGTTTCTTGGGAAGACAGACACCATCACTCCAAACGTCCCTCCACCCCTTCCTTCTTCTTCGTCCCAGCTTTATATACTGAGCATTACGTTTTATTGTATGGAATATCTCTTTGGCCAGCCTGGCTGTGTCCCCTCCCAGCTTCCTGTGTATCCCTGGCCTTCTCACTGGCAGGCCAACATGAGAAGCTGGACAATCCTTGACTGCTTAGCAACAACCTGAAACATCAGTATGTTTTCAACATACAGGTTTCTAACCCATGTGTACAAACTACATCACTGCATCAATTTTTGGTGCCTGCATCTTTCTTACTCAGAATGGAAGCTGAAAGCAAGTTAGACTCTATTTACTCTGCATGAAAGAAAGAGCAAGGATGCCCAGCACACACAGGTTCAAACTTTTCTGGAGAAAAGAGTAAAGCACTTGAACATACTCCCTTTCTGCTATTGAAGCTGATCTTAGAGAATGCAAGGTTTGAATACAGAGCAAAAAAGTGTAGATTAGGTTTCCAGCTCAGTGATACCTGAAAGCTGCGTGATATCTTAGAAAGATTTTCTAAGATACGGAAATACTGAACTTCAGTCAATTCCTCTTGGATGTGAACAAAATCCACCCTAAACCATTAGGGATTAAGGTGTTAAGGCTAGATAAAAACTGAGCTAATACTAGGGAGAACTGTAATGTCCATGCTCATATTAATGTCCTAGTCTGTTGGAGTGCTGTTCTCTTGGTTCCAGAGAAGACAGGAACAACTAGAGCTGTCAGTGTTGGAAGCTGCTAGTGACAGAACTGTCATTGACTGACTTCTCCCAGGCAGTGAAGGGCAGGAAAAGGAGCAAATTATCAA
>NW_010513064.1:0-273 GCF_000687285.1 Phaethon lepturus
GAGCTGATAGCGGGATCGTGTTGGAACATCGCACACCGAATTCCTTTGCCTTTTTTCTTAATTCCATTGTGTCTGGAGCTCCCGGAGCCTCATCCACGCCCTGCGAAAGCTGGTGGAAAGCCTCCAGTGGGCTGGCTTCAATGGGCTTTGGAGCAGGCTGATGCTGAGGTTGCTTTCCTACTTCTGGCACGCCAAAGTATCCACGCTCTTCTGCCCAGCTACCCGGATAAAAACAAAGATGTTTGTGGCCCAGAGGCAGATGTACTGAGCCAT
>NW_010513064.1:389-1343 GCF_000687285.1 Phaethon lepturus
CCCCAGCAGGAGCCCCTCCCCTTGGCTTTGACCCTCGCCAGCCTTTCCATTGCAGGCTGGTCGCCCCCCGAAGCAGCAGGCAAGACCCTGGACATGGCCCGGACCCCCCTGCACCCATGCCTGGGCTAGGGGACCCCCCACCTGCTTCGCTCGGGGGTCTGTCTATCTCCCCCCAGCTCCCAGGGCTCTGTGCGAGCCCGGGCAGCTGCCCCGCGCCGGGGGCTCGAGCCCCCGCGTCCTTTTGCAGCCAGGCCACGGGAGGCCAAAGACCCTATTAACGCTTCTGCTGGCTCCGGCGCACGCGGTAGCGGTTTAGAGGGGAGCGAGCACCGATCCGCCGCAAACCCGACTTGAGAAAAATACTAATTATCTATCAGTTACCAGCTGGCCGGCGTGGCAAGGGGCTGCCTGTGAGAAAACAGCCGAGATCGGCTCGCGGCTCTAGCATGTACGGGCAGCTCCGGGGAACCGAGAGTCCTGATAGCTTCCAACAAGCAGGCAGGCTGCCGGCATGCCCCGTCTTGCAGCGCCACAGCTCCCGGTCCTCCTCCCAGCCCCGTCGAAGCAGCCTGCCAGAGGGGGGCTTCAAACCTATGGGGAAAACCTTATTTTCAGCATCTGGCCACTGCTCTCTGCTGATAAGAAGGCCATTAAAAATGAAAAGGGAGGCAACCGCAGCCTGGAGAGCTTCCCGCAGCACAGACTGGCACGGCCGCTCCGGTTCAGGGTTGTGGCAACGTGCGGTGCTCAGAGGCCACCGTGGGAGTCGGGACGCCCGATGTCACCCACCTGCTGTCCGGCACCCTGCATGGACAGAGCTGGTTCTGGTAACGTGAGCACCAAACCCGTGTCCCCAGTCTTTGCCCCTTCTCCGTTCAGCCACTTCCTATATTCGGAAATTCAGCATTTTAAGGCCAGAGAGAACAGATGATGAGCCTCTGGTTGGATTCCCTA
>NW_010513064.1:1362-3195 GCF_000687285.1 Phaethon lepturus
GTTGAGCCAGCGGTGCCTGCTTCAAGTGCGGCTTATCTTTTGAGAGATATGCAGACTCTTCATTTGAATACTTCAGGAGTTGGAGAATCCACCACATTCCTTGCCTAAATTGTTCCTATGGTTAATTAGCCTCACTGTTAAAAAATTTCCACCTTGTTTCTAGTCTGAATTTGCCTGGCTTCAGCTTCCAAGCACTGGGTCTCATTATGACTTTTTCTATTAGATTAAAGAGCTGTCTGCTATCAGAAACCACCTCCTGTGCAGGCTGCGATCAAGCCTCCCTTCCTCTTCTCGTGGAGACCTCGCACGCAGAGCGTCTCTCTGGTATCGCCCTGCAAGGCGTCCATTCCAAACCGTTCATCTTCTTTGGATCTCCCTCCCAAACCTTTTCTGTTTTGTCAACGGAGGGTTTGAAGTGTGGACGCGAGGGCTGCACGTGCGCGCCGGGGCAGCGGGCTCGGAGGTACCTCGCTCCCCTGGCCTGGGTGACGCTCGCCCGCCCAGCCCCTGTAGAGCAAGCACCCTGCCGTGCAGATGGCTCATCTCCAGATGGCCTTTGGCCACTAGCCCTGGGCTCCTTAGGAGCCTCCTTTCCTAAGCGCGGGAGAATGGATAACGCCAAGCGTCCCAGAGGAATAGCCAGAGGGATTCGGTCAAAACCCTTCAAAGATAGGAGCCTACACACTTCCATCAACCAAAGCTTATGTAGCACAAAACTACGCCAAACGGTTTGACAAGACAACTCGCAGCGAACTGTTTGCTCTGGCACTGCCTGCGCCCAGCTGTCAGCTCCCCCGTGGCCGGGTTCTCCGCGATCCGACCCCCGACTGCGGGAGGCTGGCGGAGCTGCCTGCCTGGCAGAGCCTTCCTCTGGGCGGAGGGCTCCCCGCTGCTCCAAAATGCCTCCCGGCAACGTGCTCCACCGAATTCATGGCCAGTGCTTGCCACGGCCCTGGCCTAAATTATTTGGTGCAGTTAAAGTACTCGAACGCCATGAGGCTTCCCTAGCCACGGATGAAATGGGCGGCATTGCTGCTTTCGAAGTGCCGAATCAACCCACGCGTGTCCTTTAGCGCACCGAGATGGTTAATTCAGCTTGGCGGGACCATCACCGAGCTGTCCGATGTCGCTGTCCCCAGCCCCGCTGTCCGTAGGCTTAGCTTTCCTTCCCAAGGGTCTGCATTTCCTGGCTGCTTTCCTAGGCTTACTTGTACGCTCCACACACGCACGTGCACAGTTTATGTAGAGACTCACGCTGCATACGGGCGTTGTTATTTGTATGTTGACTGACTGGCAACACGTAACGTATGGCTAATGGCTGAATTCTTTTCCCTGTTTAACCAGGAGAGACTTTCAAGCGTGGCAGCGGCGACGCAGAGCTCAAGGCGAGTGGGAGGAAGGCAGCAGCCCCGTCTTCCAGCCCAAGAAATGCAGCTGCGTGGCTGTGACAGCCATCAGCCAGGAGGAGACGGAGTGAATCTGGCTGTCACCGCAGCAGGACTGCCCTTCGTCTGGCAACCTCGGACAGCTGGACAGCCTGCGCCCGCGTCAGCGGTCCTGCAGCGGTTGCTCTTTCAAATGAAACATCCCCCATGCTCTCCAAGGTGCAAGATGTGGCCAACCCACTTGTGTTCTCCACGAGGCTCAGCTTCAGCGCAGCGAAATCTGGGCTGGTGGGCGCTAGTCCTGCAGCCAGCCTGCGTTCAGGGGATGTGCAATCACCCCAGCATCGTGGTTCAGAGAGTCACCCGTCTCACCCCCTGCCCTGCCAAGCATTAAAGCCAGTTCCGGCATTTAACTCCCCCACTCCGGACCACTTCCCAGGAGCCCCCC
>NW_010513064.1:3437-4263 GCF_000687285.1 Phaethon lepturus
GGAGTAATGCCGAGACAGTCTGGGCTCCGTTTGGTTAGAGGTGTGGAGAGATCTCAGGCGCCTGGGATGGCTCCGGCGAGGGAAGGGGGCCATCATGGGCTCCCTCGCCACCTGCGACTGCCTCAGGAGCCTCTTGCTGCTCCCTCTGCTCTTTGGGGACAACCGGCCAAAAGGCCCTTAGCGGGTTTTTGGATTTACTCCCTGCGGCTGCAACGCGCATCGTCCGGGACTATTTACCTACTGCTAATTGACACGAGCACCGAGAGTATCGTTAGTAGGTGCTCTCTCCGTCTCTTGCCCTGCGTGAACACACCCTGCCCGCAGCGCTGCCCAGAGCCGCGTCTGCTCCATCCCAAAGCCACCCCCGGGCACTGCCAGCTGGGGACAGCGGTGGGCGAGCGTCAGGCACTTCCCCGTCCCCCTCCCTCTGCTCCGGGACAAGCCGGGACAGGACACCCTGCATCGCTGTGGGTTTGGGTTCCATTCGGATGCTTCTGTGGCATGGCAATGCCTCCTTCCCCTGTGCAGGTCCTGCGCAGCTCTACTTTTAGCCGGCATGAGTTATCCCCCAATAGGGATCGGAGCGGGCTGGCCTCACGTCCTACCCCGAGGACCTTTGGTTTCTTCAAAACCTGATGAAATGCATCCTTTAGCAACGTCTTGCAAGGGAAGACAGTGCAAAAGAGTGAGGACTCACCTATGAGGGTGAGCGGTATTTAATCGCGGTGCTGGTCCCAGCGCGAGCCAGCGGCGAAGCTGTGAAGCTCCGCTGACCGGACGCAGGGAAGCCACTCAGCTGCCCCAGCCCTGAATTCGGCTGTGTTCA
>NW_010513064.1:4357-4737 GCF_000687285.1 Phaethon lepturus
CCCGCCCCCTCCTGCCCCCTCTCACCGGGAGCAGCCCGCTGTGGAGCAGCCCCCGCAGGCCACAGCCCGGGCTCTGCCTGCACAAAAGCGTCCGAGGATGCTTTCCATCTACCGCGGGAAGGACTGTCTTGGCAATTAAACACACCGGCTTCCAAAAAGCAAAGTCATTATCACACCTCAGGCCGATCTGTCGCCCCCGGACTGCCCTGCCCGTTCTGTGACAATGTCAAACCGCTGCCCCGGAGGAAACCCCGTTGCTCCCTCGTTGTGTCAGCCGTCTCTTCCCAGCCTTTCTGCTCCGCTACCGTTTCCCAGAGGGGAAAACCTGCCTGCCTCAAGCATGCCAGCTCTCCCAGGCACTCAGGGAGGTGTCCGCCACA
>NW_010513064.1:4813-5105 GCF_000687285.1 Phaethon lepturus
CCGCCACAGAAATGCCCGCGCCACCGGCCACAAGTGCCGTTTGTTCTTAAAACTATAGGGACAGCGCTGCGCTGAGCCGAGAGCCAGCATGCGAGTTCAGGACGCTTTGCCGCAAAAAGCAAAGCGGCCGGTGTTCGCTCAGCCCGGTTCCTGGGTCGCTGACCTGCGGAGGACTCCTCTGCCGGGCTGCAGACCTGCGGTCAGACCAAACCCGCATCTCCGCTCCCGAGGACCCGGCGGCTGCGCCCATATCGCCCCACGGCACGATGCCGTGCAGCGACCCGTCCCGGAT
>NW_010513064.1:5177-5811 GCF_000687285.1 Phaethon lepturus
TGAAAAGCAAGACTTTGGGGCAGAGCTGAGGACAGCCCCAGCAGATGCCAGCAAAGGTGCGTCTCGCCCACTGCCTCGCCTCTGACAGCGGTCACTGGCGAACACGTAGGGAAGCGCCACGAGAACAAGGCAAATGCTTCCCCAGGACATTTCTCCAGCTTTGCAACCGTGGGGGACATTCACCCACGTTTAGGGTTTAGGGAATTGCTGCGAGAGGTTACATTCAAACCTCCACGCTTAACAGCCCTCGCGGGGAAAATCCCTGCAAAGCAAGCACCACTCTTCCCTTTCCAGGGCCACCTGCGCCAGCCAAGTCTCCGTCTGGTGCGAGCGTGCCCTCCGGCCCCGCCGCAAAGCACCACCGAGACATTTGGGTGTTTGCGGCCGGCCCCAAAACCTTTCTGCAGTGGCGAGCATCTCTCTAGCGAAGGCAAGAAGACATGCGACTTACTGTCCAGGTGGCTGACTTGGCGGTGCTGGACTGCTGGAAGGTCACCTCAAAGTGGTGGGGACCCGGGTAGTCGGTGTTGGAGGGGATGACGGGCGCTGGGGACATGGCGTCGAAGGTAGAGCTGGGCTGCGAGTAGGGCGAATGCGTTGGGACATTGGAGGTGTGCTCGGAGCTGTAGGGGCT
>NW_010513064.1:5974-6231 GCF_000687285.1 Phaethon lepturus
GAAACCTCAGCCCCGCTTCTCCAGGGCTCCAGGTGTCCTGTTCCAGCCTCCTTAAAGGGCCAGCGTGCGGGAAAGCCAGCCAAAGGCGCTGCGCTGCGTCGCCCGGCTTTTCGAGCAGGTCGCCGCTTGTGGAAGGGATAAACCCAGCACGCTTAAATCACTCCCTCCTGCCAGCTCCATCCTCGCTGGAGTCAGCGAGGGGCCAAGATCCCTGGATTTCTAGTGCACCTGGCTGCGCAAAGCCGCTCTTGGGCCAG
>NW_010513065.1:0-210 GCF_000687285.1 Phaethon lepturus
CACGCACCCCGACGGTGCCCCGTTCCCGCTCCCACCCGCGCGCCGGGGGTCTCCCCGTGCTGGCATCGTCCCCACGCGGGTGCCCATCCCTGCAACATCCCCTTGCAAAGGGACGTCGGAGCAGCCTCACCACACAGGCACCACCACGCCGGAGCTGCCTACCCGTCGGAGCAGGACATCCCCCTCCCCGCTCGCCCATCTCCCCACCTA
>NW_010513065.1:462-691 GCF_000687285.1 Phaethon lepturus
TGGATAAACAGGTCCATGAGCAGCTCTGTTCTCATCTCCCCCGGGGCTGGTACCAACAGGAAAGCCAATATGCTGTTAAAATCCTTTTTAGACTTTATTAAATATTTAAGAGCCCGGCATTAGGCTTTGGAAATTGGGTTCGGCGAAAAAGCAGCAGTCGCTCTTTGCGGCAAAGGCAGCCGAGGAAGGGCAAAGGACAGTACCTTCGTTTGGAAACTAATGAGTCAGA
>NW_010513066.1:0-2655 GCF_000687285.1 Phaethon lepturus
TGCTCCCCGCTGCTGTGCCCCATGGTGGGATGTAGAGCGAGGACTGGGTAAATAAACGCGCCTGTCTCTTACCCCTGAGCTTGCAGCAGCCAAAAATCCCCTCTCCTTGGGCTTAGGCAGGATTGGTGCCAGTCCCATCACTTTTAAACAAAGCTTTAAAGTGTAGCTCGAGACTTTCAGTCCCTTCCAGCTATTCCTCCTCTGGTAACAGCAAAGGCTCACGCTTGCACCTAGCACCAGCGCAGGGATGCTGCAGAGCCCGGCAGCGCTACTGCCCACGCAGTGCCCTCGTTCTTGCTTTGCTGCAGCGGTTCGGCTCGGGACCCCCTGTGCCTGCTTCGGAGTTTGCCAAAGGGCAGGGAAGGGATGTGAGTTTGGGTGCTTTCCTCTGGGTGTCCACAGCCCCGCTGGACCTCGGGCTGGAGAGGACCCTGTGCGGGGTGAGCAGCACGGTGCGAGGGAGCAGGCTGCAGCCTGCCCGGGGTCCAGCCCCAGCTGGCAGCCCCCGCGGACGTCTCTCGCTTCTCTTCCCCCTGCAGCTGCTCCTGCAGAGGTTTTTGGCAACGCGCCGCGGCCTGCAGCACTCAGCCGGAGGGATGGAGCTGAGGAACTGGAGCCGTGGATTGAAGGCTGGGACTTTTTTCCTTCCCACGCCCCTGCTGTGAAACAAGAAGGAACTCGCCCAGCATCAGCACAACAAGGCACATCCTTCGGCTCTTGTTAAACACGGACAATTGTTTCAAACCTTCTTGGGAGAGGAGCAAAACGCATGAGCACGCACACAGGTCATTGCACAAGGAAAATAAGGGCAGCCGGTTGCTTGCAGGAGGTCCTGCCTGACCCACAGGAGAGTGTGGCCCCACCTGGGAGATGTGAAGAGGTCTTCAAATCCTGGTGTTATATTGGCATCCCTCCCAGTGCCACTGGGGTTACACTGGCCTTGATAAAAATGAGACCTGATTTTGAGCATAAAGCAGCTACATGGGGTACCTTAGCACCGCCAGCTCATCTCTGCCTCACGCTGATGCTGGAGGAGGCTGGTGGAAGTGAAGTGCATGTTGTCCCCCATCGTCAAAGCCACCGAAGAGGCTGCAGAGCTCTGCTCAGGCACTGGGCAGCGGCTCTAATGCCAGGAGACATCACAGCTCGTGCCATGCCCTGCGGGGAAGGTGAGCCTCGAGCCCCCCTTCCCCCTCTGCTCCCCCAGGTCGGTTCATGCAACATCCCCTGCCCTCCATTCCTCTCTTGCAAACGTGCTTTTGGGTTCTTTGGCTTTTATTCCCAGAGCATCACTCCTCCTGGCTTGGCTGGCAGGCTCTGTCCCGCTGGGGACTGTCCCCAACACCTCTGCACACACGGGGACCACGCCGTTAACCACCACGAGAGGGGACCTCTCTCGTTCGCAGCGCGTTTACCGGTGGCCAGGGTGTTCTGCAAACCGGAGACGCGGCAAGACTCGTCCTTCGGGGCAGGGCAGAGTCCCACGACAGCAGACTCCAGCCGCAGGCAGCGAGGGGAAGGTGCCATTTCACAGCTCACCGGGCACCAGTTTGCTTCCTTTGAAACACGAACAACTTGGGGAACCCAAGAGAGCTCAAGGCTCGGGTGGATGCCAGCAGTTCAGAGAGCAGCATCGAGCTGGGCACGCAGCAGCTCAGAGGGACGATGCCCCCAGGGCTGAACAGGGACGGCTGCGGCTGATACTCACCGACAGAAAATATGCTTTAAAAATGAAATGTCCTGACAGGCTGCGGTCCTGGAGCCCCCGGCGCAGTCTGCAGAGTGGAGATAGCGGCTGGCGGAGATAGCGGCTGCTCAAGCAGCACTGTCAGGAGCTCTTACTGTGACACTGGCTTCGGCAAGAAGGTGGCCGGGGAGCGGGGACAGCGCGGGAGCGGGTGGAGGTTTCCTCCTCCGAAACCCAAAGGGGCAGGAGGAGAGGTTTTGGTGGAAGCTGGACCAAAATGATGAGACTCCACAGCTGAAGGTGGCAGCCAAGGAGCTGCTGCCCGGGCCACCGGTCCCCCAGCTCGCAGGACACCGGGGCAGGGGACACACAGCCCACACTGTGGGACCTGGCACATTCAGAGGGAACATCACGCTCTCTCATGAAATGAATTAAAGCCTTGGTTTTTTTTAGCCTTTTTTTCTGATAGATCCATCCTTTGCTCATGCCCTGAAAAGAAGGGAGCAGTTTGACCATAAACGTGGCTATGGCAAAAATCAACTCACATCTGAAACAGCAGTGAGGTCACTTTTGCCCCATGATGTAAAGGTTTATTTAGTTATTATTTAAGCACGAGGGGTCACTGGGGAAAGGGTAGAGGACCGTGGCATGAAAGCCCAAGGAGTCAAAGCCACATAGTCAGTGGGAACCAGCCTTCACAGGCAGTGACAGGCAGCCTCCCGCGGGCAGGCGGCATCACTGGGGGATGTTTACAACATGACATTTTCATGCACTCTGGAAAAAAAAAAAAAGCAGTTGGTTTTCAGGGCGAGAGCGTCACGTCTGCCTGCCTTTGCACCCGGGTATGATGCAGAGCGCTGCTCGCATTAAGACACGGGTCAGGGGAGGCACCGCTGCAAATGCTGCTCGGGGACAGGAGCGGCAGGCCGGCTGCTTGGGATCCGAGGTGAGACGTGATGATGGCTGCA
>NW_010513066.1:2713-3367 GCF_000687285.1 Phaethon lepturus
CGCCAGCCTCGGTGACAGCCTGGGAGAGAGGAGCCATGGCCCCAGCCCGAGCGGCAGGAGCACCCTGGATGGGTGAAGGCAGGCAGGATGCTTTGGTCTGGCTCCATGGCAAGCTGGTGGGGTGGCTGTGAAGCCCCTCTCTGCTCCTGTCTCCTGGGTCTGGGGTCTCCCATCTCCCTTCTGACACTGCCACGAGGAGCCATGTATCCACTCCTGGCTTCCAAAGCCCTTCAGTCACCCCTCGGAGGTGCCAGGCTTTCTCTGAGCTTCAGACCAGCTCCTCTCTTCACTTCACATTTAAGTTTAATGGACAATGGCAGGACCCTATGCTGTATTCCAGGGGTGTTCTTACCTAATTCTACTGGTTTTCTGCTGGAAATACCTCACCCATGCATGCTAGGACATGTATCAGTCATCCAGAGATGCACTGCCAGGTATGCCCCTGCGAGTCCTGCCCCGGTGAATGCTATTACATTTTATACCATTTCTTTTCACCCCTCTTTCATGTTCAGCCCCACTGGTGTGTCAGCATCCCTGTCCTCCCTCGTCTGGCCCCTCTCCCTGCCCTTCCCTGCCTGTACCCCGAACCCAGGACAGCGAGACCGGTCTTGATTTGGGGCTTTCACGCCGACGGTAGCCTCCCGCTGCTGCCCA